>NW_013571065.1:548-734 GCF_000499745.2 Eimeria mitis | reverse complement strand
CACTCCAAAAAGGCTGCAAGGCTCTATGCTGCTGTAAACCCTAAACCCTAAACCCTAAACCCTAAACCCTCGTTGTCCCTCAGATACATTTATAACTTCACCAGCAATTTACAATTAGCACTGCTGCTGCTGCTGCTTCTGCTGCTGCTGCTGCTGTTTCTCCTGCTGTTGCTGCTGCTGTTTCTC
>NW_013571065.1:0-390 GCF_000499745.2 Eimeria mitis | reverse complement strand
TGCTGCTGCTGCTGCTGCTGCTGCTGCTGCTGCTGCTGCTGCTGCTGCTGCTGCTGCTGCTGCAGTGTGGCCGCGCAGTGACACACCTAAGCGGCTTAATGGATTCTTGTGTTGTTGTTGATGGTTTTATAAATGAAGAAGACGTAAACATACCCATCAGCAGAAAACAATTCGAAGATCTATGCAAACCACTCAGAGTAAAACGAGGGTTTAGGGTTTAGGGTTTAGGGTTTAGGGGAGAGGGGAGAGGGGAGAGGGTTTGGGGTATCTGCAAACCACTCAGAGTAAAACGAGGGTTTAGGGTTTAGGGTTTAGGGTTTAGGGGAGAGGGGAGAGGGTTTGGGGTATCTGCAAACCACTCAGAGTAAAACGAGGGTTTAGGGTTTAGGG
>NW_013571064.1:8030-8260 GCF_000499745.2 Eimeria mitis | reverse complement strand
TGCAAAACAGTAGTTGGGATTTACTAAGAACTACCCCTTTCTTGAACAGATGATATGAGAAGCCCTCCCTCTCACTTCCACCCTGTGCCTACTCGACCATGCAACTCATTCGTTCGAGACATACTCAATTCAGCCGACTACTGCAAAAGAAATTAGTAGACGCACTCTCCTAAGGAGGTGAAATGCGACCAAAAAACACAGAGAATATAATTGCAGCCCGTTGGGTCCGG
>NW_013571064.1:7648-7880 GCF_000499745.2 Eimeria mitis | reverse complement strand
GTTCCAACTCAGGTTACGATGGGAGATGACTTCAACAGATTGGGCCAAAGGAGGCTAATCAACCTATCTTAGCCAAGCACCCTGGCGGCTTCAGACCCAGCGGGCGACTAGACTGACGAACTCCTTTAACCCAGCAAATATTCCGCCAGAACATACAACTGTAATGCTACTATGTACTAACGCTGAGAAGAGAGACGATACGAGCTAAGGTATCACACCAACTAAATTCTTT
>NW_013571064.1:6785-7381 GCF_000499745.2 Eimeria mitis | reverse complement strand
TCTTGCGCCTTCGAAGGCCCTGCATGACAACACAACGGCCAATATGGCGACTGCTCGATGTACCCCACGAATCCTTGGAGCAAACCCATTAATTGCGTAAGCCAAATGTATAAGGTGCATGAAAGTCTGGTAAACGTACTACAAGGTTCGTGCACAGTCTGGTAAATTTACAATGCCACATTGCAGGGTAAACTCACTACGCCACCTTCCATTTCTCGCTACAAAATTGACTATGGCAAAATCCAGGGATTCGAGCAAATAGAGCCGCAGGCTCACCTGACCAACATTATGGCGAAAGCAGCATAAATGTTGCGACTCAGCATATAGAAAGCCATGAACCTGAACTCCCAACCCAAGGCAAACAGGACCACTGATGCTGCCACGGCCGACCCAACAGAAGTGATGAGGATAGCTGCCTCCGGAATGCGCCGCAAGTGCACAGTGAGGGCTATGCACAACAAGGGAATAATCAGATGGCCTGCAGATACAAACAGGAAGCCCGAACCAGCATATAGCCTCGCTTTCCTTCGAATTAAACTTAATGTCGCTTTGTCCCCAACGACGCCAGAAGCGTCATCTATCCAGCCCCAACGTAT
>NW_013571064.1:6139-6685 GCF_000499745.2 Eimeria mitis | reverse complement strand
AGGTGCACAGTGAGGGCTATGCAGAACAGCGGGAAAATTAGATGGCCTGCAGATACAAACAGGAAGCCCGGACCAGCATATAGCCTGGTTTTCCTTCGAATTAAACTTAATGTCGCTTTGTTCCCAACGACGCCAGAAGCGTCATCTATCCAGCCCCAACGTACTCACTTACACTAAACTAAGCCATAACGCAATCAGCTGGCGTTACCTCCCACTGCAGAAGAGCAAACAGAAGTTAAGCAACCCTGTTTCCGTGCGCTTCCTAGAGCAAACCTAAACATACCGCCAATGACAGACGAGAGCACAACTCCTTCGGAAGCCCTCGTCTCTCCTGTATTGATAGGTACTTGAACTAGGGTGTAACATCCCTCCAGCAACTCAAAGAAGATAGATGCCATGCTGCAGCAACCATGCATGCAACCATACAGGTGCTCGGTGCGCATACGAGACAAGAAGCCTGCAAGTTGCTTCATCGTTTTTTCGTCGCTTGAAGGCAGCGATTGCAGCACAAATGGAAAACGCGGTGCCTACTAGGTAGCTGCCTGC
>NW_013571064.1:4978-6039 GCF_000499745.2 Eimeria mitis | reverse complement strand
AGAAGATAGACGCCATGCTGCAGCAACCATGCATGCAACCACCCAGGTGCTCGGTGCGCATACGAGACAAAAATCCTGCAAGTTGCTTCATTGTTTTTTCGTTGCTTGAAGGCAGCGATTGCAGCACGAATGGAGAAGGCGGTGCCTACTAGGTAGCGGCCTGTCCGACAGCCAGAAGCTGAAACTTCCAACAATTCTTTCCCTTGCGGCTCTCCATGAACTTCATCGGCAAAATAAGTGCCGAAAGTATTACGAATTGCAGAAGCGGTCGCCATAAGTAGGGCAAAAGCCTGCGCGGACGACCCTCCAAACGAGGTTCTGAAAACGTCAGATAGATCGCGCTCATACCATCGTACTTTTCGACCTATAAAGAGCCATCAGACGCTATGCCATTGTCGCACTATCAGCCCCATACAGCAACGGCTCAGACCTGCCGCAGAAGCTTTTGCCGTACGCAATCTAGCAAAAAGCCCCCTCCTGAAGCTGCAATAGTGGTTTGTGAACCCAAATGCATAAACTAGGCATATTCGCTGGCTCACCACCACATAGAGGCTTTCCAGGAAACATCGCCTCGCCATCGCAAACAGGCACTGCGAAGTGCAGATAAGCAAATTTGTGTGACACGTCTCCTTGTAGAAAGCCACAATGTGCTCAGCTCGCCAGAGGAGGTACCACCGCTCGACTGCACTGTCTTCGAAAACCCCCAGCTTAAATTTCGGCATCACAGCCTAAAACAGTAATGTCATAGGGAGAACGAACAAGCTGGAAGAAATAAGGGCCAACAACAAACAAGAAGTAGGAAAACAAGAAGAGCAGATAGACGAAACAAGAAGTAGGAAAACAAAAAGAACAGATAGACGAAAGGGTAAAAGGAGGTTCGATGTTGGGCTGCGAATGTTTCGCATGCGTTGTGCTAGCTCTGGTTTGTTGTGTTTCTATCCTGCCCTACCTCGCCGTGATCTCCACTGGCGATGGACAGCCCCGCATCACCTTCGATGCAGTGGTCTTCCACATACCGGGAATGCGGGAGGCAAGCAGAAAGCCGCCGTCCCTCGTATGAG
>NW_013571064.1:4314-4866 GCF_000499745.2 Eimeria mitis | reverse complement strand
CCTCTGCTGGGCGCCGGGCGTTAGGCCTCAGTCAAGCTGACTCACCGGTTCGGGCCCACAGGAGATCCAGAAGGTCTCAAGTGACTGAATTTCACGGACTTGAGCGTAAAGAAGGGCTTTTCTCTCCCTGATCTCAGGAGGATCTAAAATTCATGCGCATGCTCACACGGGTGCAGACTTGCACTTTCTTTCATTTGAACGACTGAAGCCGAGCGCTCATCAACAAGGGGCTTAGCTTACCCTTCGCGGGTGGCAGAAGCGGGGGAAGCAATGAGGAGAGCGTGCAGGCGGAGCATCCCGTGTTGGCATTGCAGTGTCTAGCGCATTCAGATTGTAATAAACGCGACAGCTTGGCGGATACAGTGCTCCTGCTTTGCACGTTTCTACTTCAGTACAGTAACCTCTGCCATCTTGAGGTATGCACTGTTGCAGCCTTTCACTCTTCTGCGTGAGAGGCGACGACAGTGTGCTTTCTGCTGAGGTACAGCCGGTACAGGCACGCTGTTGAGCATTGAAAGCGACCGAATCGCGGGACGAATACCGTGTAATGGG
>NW_013571064.1:3949-4214 GCF_000499745.2 Eimeria mitis | reverse complement strand
CGCTTCTTCCACTCAAAACAAGTGCGTAGTCTAGTTATCGCATGTCGCCTTTCCATGCCACGGACGGAAGAAGAAGAAATGACGCCTTCGAACGCTCCAGCTAGCGGCACGTCCAGATACCAGTTGCAATCCACGTAGCCGTAGGAACTGCTTGGCACAACGAAAAACTGCTGTTCGCCGTCCTCTTTCCAAATGCCTGTGTCATCTGAAATATAAAAGCACACACACCAAACTCAAGAAAGGCAATGCAAAGCGAACTGAACGT
>NW_013571064.1:3666-3849 GCF_000499745.2 Eimeria mitis | reverse complement strand
GGGCTGCGCGGGTTGTCGCAGAACAAGAAGCGGGCTCTAGGGTTGCGCGGGTTGTGGCAGAAGAACACACGGCGTTTCGCTTCTTCCACTCAAAACAAGTGCGTAGTCTAGTTATCGCATGTCGCCTTTCCATGCCACGGACGGAAGGAGAAGAAATGACGCCTTCGAACGCTCCAGCTATCC
>NW_013571064.1:3245-3566 GCF_000499745.2 Eimeria mitis | reverse complement strand
GTAGCGGCGCATCCCTGGGCTAGGCAGCACTGTCCCACTGCAGCCATCCGGCATGTACCCCCTTGGACGGGCGCGCTTCTGCCTGACTAGAGAAGGCAGTTCAAGCGAGAAACTGTCCGCCCTGACTGTCGGTTGCACCTGGTAAAAGCGGAATGAGGGCCCTGTAGCTTCCTGCAGTAGCCGGCAGAATACCTGGACGTTGTGATGACCCAGCCGCCCTATGAGCACAGCCAGGGACATTGCAAACAGCCTCAGCGCCAGAACCCCGGGAGGGAAGATTCCCCATACATGGTCCGATACAGTGAATTCAACCGCCATGAA
>NW_013571064.1:3000-3145 GCF_000499745.2 Eimeria mitis | reverse complement strand
GGTTGCACCTGGTAAAAGCGGAATGAGGGCACTGTAGCGTCCTTCAGTAGCCGGCAAAATACCTGGACGACGTGGTGACCCAGCTTCCCTATGAGCACAGCCAGGGACGTTCCAAACAGCTTCAGCGCCAGAAGCCAGGGAGTAG
>NW_013571064.1:2811-2912 GCF_000499745.2 Eimeria mitis | reverse complement strand
CAAATCAGAATCATGGTAGAATCAATATAGCGGAACGGAAGAATGGAGCGAGGCACGACAACGCAGGCCAAAGAGAAGAATAGCAACCTCCACTTTGCTCC
>NW_013571064.1:2318-2565 GCF_000499745.2 Eimeria mitis | reverse complement strand
CAAGACTCGAATTTAGCACCATAAGAAGTGCGAGAGAAATGAGCCACAAGTGTAGGTCCTCCGGTCTCATGAACGGGCCCACACGTCCCCAATCCCCACTTCTCGTCATCTTTTAGCTCCTTGGGTATGTCCATTCAAAACCGAGATTTAAGGCCTCCGCGCCTAGCAAGGGTAAGCACGGGACCGCCGTCTAACTGAAGTACCTCCAAATGCCACTAGCAGATAAGCAGCAACAATCCATGCCCCG
>NW_013571064.1:1968-2225 GCF_000499745.2 Eimeria mitis | reverse complement strand
CACACACACAAGTGGACTCCTCGTTCTGAAGACACCGTGCAGTTTAGACCCCCTCTCCGAACGCCTCTGATATACACTGGCTGGAATGGAGCAGTTGCTCACCGGCGCTTACAATGTAGGGAAAAGATGATTTGTTTCTGCTCGCATCGCCGGTGGATTGTCGCAAAAGTGACCACTGGTCCTCCTGAGCCCACCGGGGGGTGTTCCAATGTGACTCCAGGAGACCTTGCCCTCTCATAGACAGTAGAGCAGGATAG
>NW_013571064.1:1701-1868 GCF_000499745.2 Eimeria mitis | reverse complement strand
CAAAAGTGACCACTGGTCCTCCTGAGCCCACCGGGGGGTGTTCCAATGTGACTCCAGGAGACCTTGCCCTGTCATAGACAGTAGAGCAGGATAACTCGAACGGAATTAATAGCTTTAACAAAAGCACAATAATGTGAATGAGAGAGGAAGTGCACATGGATTGATCA
>NW_013571064.1:1457-1601 GCF_000499745.2 Eimeria mitis | reverse complement strand
ACAATAAAGTGGATGAGTAAGGATGTGCACATGGATTGATCAGCGAAGCTTGAAGCTACGATGCTTGCCCTCGTTTGTCCCCGCGGAGTGGGGCGGGTGCGCGTCTCCCCTCCCAGTTCGAAATAGTGAAATAGTGTCTCCCCA
>NW_013571064.1:1172-1357 GCF_000499745.2 Eimeria mitis | reverse complement strand
TTGCCCGTGTTTGTCCCAGCGGTGGGGCGGGTGCGCGTCTCCCCTCCCAGTTCGAAATAGTGAAATACTGTCTCCCCGCCTCAGCAATCAGCCTCCCTGACTGCTTGAAAACTCATATTCTCTCCAAATTGACGTTTGCAGCGTTCCAGCGTATGAGACGCCAGTGCCAACGCTTTTCTGAGTAT
>NW_013571064.1:644-1094 GCF_000499745.2 Eimeria mitis | reverse complement strand
AGTCATCTGTGCTGTTAGCATTCTTCTTCCTGGAATTCGCGCCCGTATTCCGAAATGGCTCGGCCGACGACAGTGCAGAGCAAGTGAGTCTCCGGCCTTTGCTGAGTATGAGGAGAGCAATTCAAGCTCATACTCATCTAGTATCCATACAGCTACAGATGAATGTGCTCATCCTATGACAGAATTTTTAGAGCCACCACTGGAAATGCTCATTCCGTGCGTTGGGTGGGAAGAGTACTGTTGAACCAGTGACCTTCCGCAACAGGCGTAACCGACTCTCGCCTTCACGTTTGTTCGCCATATGTGTTCAAATTTTCGTCTGCGGCTTTGCTGGTGTGTCACACAGTTCTGTGTGCTCTTAGCGCAATCAGAACATCTCTAGAACTCAGTAAATCACCTGAAAGTACATTCGTGCAGCGCATCACCTGCGCTGCTTTGCGTATAGACGAT
>NW_013571064.1:344-544 GCF_000499745.2 Eimeria mitis | reverse complement strand
TGTGCTCTTAGCGCAATCAGAACATCTCTAGAACTCAGTAAATCACCTGAAAGTACATTGGTGCAGCGCACCACCTGCGCTGCTTTGCGCATAGACGACGATAGTACCAGATCTTACCAGCAGCGATATGTAACACAAGCAGGTGTCCGCTTACGATTTATGCTTGCCTCATTTGTTCCGGTTTGCCCAAAAAGGAGGCA
>NW_013571064.1:0-244 GCF_000499745.2 Eimeria mitis | reverse complement strand
GAACATCTCTAGAACTCAGTAAATCACCTGAAAGTACATTCGTGCAGCGCATCACCTGCGCTGCTTTGCGCATAGACGATGATAGTACCAGATCTTACCAGCAACGATATGGAACACAAGCAGGTGTCCGCTTACGATTTATGCTTGCCTTATTTTTTCCGGTTTACCCGAAAAGGAGGCCGCTCTGTACACCTTCTTCGGGTTCCCGATTTAAACAATTACACAATACGGTAGGCAGCACTGC
>NW_013571063.1:6904-7362 GCF_000499745.2 Eimeria mitis | reverse complement strand
TTTTTTTTTTTTTTTTTTTTTTTTTTTTTTCAGGAAAAAAGTTTTTTGAATAAAATTGTCGGAGCTATCGTAGAACTTGATAGAACTGGATCGGGTATGTTTATTTTACTTTTTTTTTTCTCTGCTTGCCGCTAGGAAAAATAAAAAAAACGGAGAAACTGTATTTGTAGGAGTGTGTTTTCTTTCTGTTGCTGTTTATATTTGACGCTTTTATGAATTTATTTTTTGTTGCTTTTTGTTTTTTTTGGTTTTATTTTCAGATCAATATGAACTAGAGACAGATATTGCGGTTTATCTCGTTGAAATAAGCGTTACGGTGGGTTTCTTACTTTCCTTTTGTATTTTTTTTCTGTTTCTTTTTTTGTACTTATCTCCTATTTTCCTTTACTTTTTCTTTTGCTTTCTTTTTTTTTTTTTGTTTTTTTATACAAGTGGTTCTCTTTGCCCTCCACTTTCCC
>NW_013571063.1:3970-6804 GCF_000499745.2 Eimeria mitis | reverse complement strand
TTTTTTTTTTTTTTTTTTTTTTTTTTTTTTTTTTTTTTTTTTTTTTTGCTTTCAACCCTCACTTGCAATTTGCATTTATTTTTTTTTCAGAGTTTGGGAATTTCTTGGCCCGATAATAAATCCATGAAAAAACTTATTAAACAACTTCTTGCTGAGTTTAAAGAAGCAAAAGCTGCAGCGGAGGGTTTCTCTGCGGGGGACCGAAGTGCGTTTTTCCGGTGTCTGTACACCCGAATATAAATTTATTTATTTCATATTTTTATCATTTTAAATAAGTTTTAGAATATACAATTACTGTAGTTGTTATTTATAAATATCAGAAAAATACAGTGTACGTTGAGGTGTACATACACCTCAGTGCTCATTCAGGTGTATGTACACCTGCACACCGCCAACATAAATACTTCATTATATATCATTCTGTTTTTTTTTTTTTCCTGCAGGTCGATACAACAGCATCTTCACTGTTGAAACAGGATCCTCCGGCTTGGATCGCACGCGAATAGTATTTAAATTAAGCGGTAATATCTGCATGCATATGCTGTCTGTACACCCCAAGAATATAAATATAATAAAAATAAATTATAAAAATATATTTATAAAGTTATATGCTAAAATAAATTTGAATATAAATGTATTCCTATTACACAGAAAGTAGACAAACAACATACACACTTGAGTTGCTTCGTATTCTTTCTGTTTTTTGTTTATGTTTGTTTATGCGTTGTGTTTCAGCTCTATCTCCAGATTTATAAAAAAAACCAAAAAAGAAAGACAAACAGAAGAAGCAGCAGCAGCAGCGCAGTACAGTATTACTGCCTGATGTAGCTACCCTCTAGTGGCCGGCAACGCGCTCAATAGGGTTTAGGGTTTAGGGTTTAGGGTTTAGGGTTTAGGGTTTAGGGTTTAGGGTTTAGGACCTGAGGAAGCACGCAGCAGCTCTATCGGCTCGCGGCTCGCAATTTAATTTTTTTTTTTTAATTTTCAACTCCGGCAGATGCGCCTTTGCTGCTCTAATCGGTTTTTAAGTTTAGGGTTTAGGGTTTAGGGTTTAGGGTTTAGGGTTTTATCGGTGTTAACCGAGCATCCGTTATATTGTTCTTCAACAGCCGCATTTGTTTGTTTTATAAATTTATTTTCATTGCGTGTACAGCCGAGATAAGCGGGGAAACAGCATCTTTGAATTTCTCTATTTTTACTCCTTTTTTAATTAGTTAGATTTATATACGGAGTAGCTAGCGATAGAAAAAGAAAAACAAATATATAAATCAGTATTCTTTTGTCAACACGAACAAGTAGAAAGGAAACAGCAGCGATAGCCGCTCGAGTGTTCTTGCATGCTAAGACATTAAAGGTAAAAAGATTGATGAAAACAAGTATTTAATATCTGAATAATAAAATAAAAACAAAAAAAAAACAAAAAAAAAAAACAAAAAAAACAAACGCTCAGAACACAGCTCATCTGCTCACAGCCCCGTTCGGTTTCGGCGTTCCTTTCGGGTACCCGCCAGTCGTATACAGACAGCAAAAAAGAAGTATTTTATTAAAAAAAATATAATTTTGTTTATTTAATCTTAATTGTTTTTAATTTCTTTCTCTTTATTGCTTTTTTCCGCTTACAAAGTGCTGCTGCTCGCGCTCCGGTGCCACCCACCCACTGCCGACACAGCGCCCAGACCATCGCCAACTCCTGCGAGAGAAGAATATGAATTTGTTGTTTATTTTGTATTTTTAAATTAATTAAATGCTAAATAATATTAAAATATGAATTTAATTGAGTTTCATGAACCGATGAAGAAATACCCTTTGCATATTTAGCCGTTTTTCCGTTTTTTTTTGTCTCAACCGAGCATCCGTTCGATTGGTTCTCAATCGCCGCAATTAATTCTTTTTTTTGTTTTTTCTTTTGATTCAAATGTTTTATTAGTTTATTTTCATTGCATATACAGCCGAGATCGGGAGAAAACCCCCAGCTTTCCCTTGCTTTCCGCCTGGTTTCCACCGGCGACGCGTTGCGGTGTATCTGCAGCTCTGCGTCAATGAACACCCCAACCAAACCCCTTAATAGAAACTACAAACCGCGAGAAAGCTAAAAAGAAGAAATAAAAAGAAAAAACTTCAACAAAATTAATACAACCATGGGCCAGTCGGCCACCAAGTCGGGAGTCGTTATATGGGGCCCTCCTGTACGCTCCCCTCTGCAGGGTTTAGGGTTTAGGGTTTAGGGTTTAGGGTTTAGGGTTTTGGTGCAGATAAAGAACCATGGGTTCTGCAATGGCATGAAGCTTGCTTAAGGCGCAGTCTGTGACGCCCAAAGATGTTGCTTCTTGTTTAGGGTTTAGGGTTTAGGGTTTGTGTCGCATTTGTTTTTTTTTTTTTTTACTCAGGAGGGCGAGGAGGGTGGTTGCGAGGTTTATTCGTCTATTGGTGTTGGTGTTTCTTCGGGTGTATCTGCAGCATCAAGCAGCAATGTTGTAGCATCTACATCTTCATCAGTTGGTGTTGTTTCTTCTGTATTAAATTTACGTTTAGTTGAGGGTTTATCTGCTGCTGGTATTCAATCTATTTCTGCTGGATATAAACATTTCGCTTGTCTATCGCTCGCTGGTGATATATATATTTGGGGGGCGGGGGCCCATGGCCAGCTAGGCCTGGGGGACCTTGCTGATGCTTCTAAGCCCAAGTTGCTGCGGCCAGTACTAGGAAAAGTTGTATTACAGGTTAGTAATATAATTTTGTTTATTTATTTATTTATTTTTTATTTTTTTTTAATGCTTTTGTTGCTTATGTTTGGCTCAAGCTGCTGCGGCCAGTACTAGGAAAAGTTGTATTAC
>NW_013571062.1:6603-7722 GCF_000499745.2 Eimeria mitis | reverse complement strand
TGTTATATTTATATATTTATTTATTTATTTATTATATATATTTATTATTTATTATTTATTATAATAAATAATAAATATATATAATAAATAAATTACAAATATAAAAATAAATAATTATAATTAATATACAACAATAATAATAAATAATAATAAATAATTATTATATTTAAATAAACTATAAATATAAAATAAAATAAAATAAAATAAAATAAAATAAAAATAAAATAAAATATATTATAATAAAATAAAAATAATAATTGTTTATATAATTTATAATTATAATTATTATTTATTTATCTAATTATAACTTATTTATATATAATTATTAAATACACATATAAATACAAACATAAATATAAATATAAATACAAATATAAATATAAATAAAAATATAAATAAAAATATAAATATAAATATAAATATATTTATTATATTTATATTTATATTTACGCCTAGGGTAAAGGCCTTTCTGAGAGAGACAAGAGTACCAAATTTGGATATAAAAAAACAACAAAAACAGCTATTCTTTTTCTTTTTTTTTCTATAACTAAAATAAAAAAAACTAAATAAAATAAAATAAATAAAAATAAATATAAATATAAATATAAATATAAAAACATTTATTATATTTACCTGTATCTCCTAGGGTAAGGGCCTTTCTGAGAGAGACAAAAAAACTTTTTTTGTTTGTAAAAAAACAACTAAAACAGCTATTCTTTTTCTTTTTTTTTCTATAACTAAAATAAAATAAAATAAATAAAATAAAATAAATAAATATAAATATAAATATAAATATAAATATAAATATTTATATTTACCTGTATCTCCGAGGGTAAAGGCCTTTCTGAGAGAGACAAGAGTACCTCTTTTGACTCTCAAATAACAACTATAACAGCTATTCTTTTTCTGTTTTTTTCTACAACTAAAATAAAAAAAACTAAACATAATAAAACAAATAAAAATAAATATAAATATAAATACATTTAATATATTTATATTTACCTGTATCTCCGAGGGTAAAGGCCTTTCTGAGAGAGACAAGAGTATCTCTTTTGTTTGTAAAAAAACAACTATAACAGCTATTCTTTTTCTGTTTTTTTCTACAACTAAAATAAAAAA
>NW_013571062.1:6296-6503 GCF_000499745.2 Eimeria mitis | reverse complement strand
ATAAATATAAAATATAAATATAAATATAAATATAAATATAAATATAAATATAAATATAAATATAAATATATAAATATACGCCTAGAGTAAAGGCCTTTCTAAGAGAGACAAAAAAACTTTTTGTTTGTAAAAAAACAACTATAACAGCTATTCTTTTTCTTTTTTTTTCTATAACTAAAATAAAATAAACTAAATAAAATAAAATAA
>NW_013571062.1:5508-5964 GCF_000499745.2 Eimeria mitis | reverse complement strand
ATAAATATAAATATAAATATAAATATAAATATAAATATAAATATAAATATTTACCTGTATCTCCTAGGGTAAAGGCCTTTCTGAGAGAGACAAGAGTACCAAATTTTGAGTTATTATCTTCTAAGCAAAAAGCTCCATCAATAAAACGAATTGTTGCGTGGTAACGAGAAATAGAAACATCAGGGATACGTACATCTGATTCATGGCCTCTCCCCTAAATAAATAAATAAATAAACAAATAAATAAATAAATATATAAATAAATAAATAAATTTATTTTATTTGTTTTTTTTGTGTTTTTGTTTTGCTTTTTTTTGGTGTATTTAAGTTAATATAACGAGAAATAGAAACATCAGGGATACGTACATCTGATTCATGGCCTCTCCCCTAAATAAATAAATAAATAAACAAATAAATAAATAAATATATAAATAAATAAATAAATTTATTTTATTTG
>NW_013571062.1:4930-5408 GCF_000499745.2 Eimeria mitis | reverse complement strand
GGATACGTACATCTGATTCATGGCCTCTCCCCTAAATAAATAAATAAATAAACAAATAAATAAATAAATAAACAAACAAATAAATAAAAAAATAAATAAATAAATAAATAAATATTTTATTTTATTTTATTTGTTTTTTTGTGTTTTTATTTTGCTTTTTTTTGGTGTATTTAAGTTAATATACAAAAAAATAGAAACAGAAATACAAACGTCAGATGCATGGCCTCTCCCCTAAATAAATAAATAAATAAATAAATAAACAAATAAACAAATAAATAAAATAAATAAATAAATAAAATAATTAAATAAATAAATGAGCAAACAAAATTTATTTACTTTATTTTACTTTATAAACCCTCCTAAACCCTCCCCCCCCTCCAACAAACTCTCAGACCCTAAACCCTGCTAAACCCTAAACCCTCATAAACCCTAAACCCTCATAAACCCTAAACCCTAAACCCTTTTCCTTACGAGTTTG
>NW_013571062.1:3402-4830 GCF_000499745.2 Eimeria mitis | reverse complement strand
TAACGAGAAATAGAAACATCAGGGATACGTACATCTGATTCATGGCCTCTCCCCTAAATAAATAAACAAATAAACAAATAAATAAATATATATTTTATTTTATTTATTTTGTTTTATTTTATTTGTTTTTTTTGTGTTTTTGTTTTGCTTTTTTTTGGTGTATTTAAGTTAATATAAAGAGAAATAGAAACATCAGGGATACGTACATCTGATTCATGGCCTCTCCCCTAAATAAATAAATAATAAATAAACAAATAAATAAATAAACAAATAAATAAATAAACAAATAAATAAATAAATATTTTATTTTATTTATTTTGTTTTTTTTTGTGTTTTTATTTTGCTTTTTTTTGATGTATTTAAGTTAATATACAAAAAAATAGAAACAGAAATACAAACGTCAGATGCATGGCCTCTACCCTAAATAAATAAATAAATAAAATAAATAAATAAATAAATAAATAAATAAATAAAATAAATAAATAAAGTAAATAAATAAATAAATAAATAAATAAAATGTATTTACTTGATTTTACTTTATAAACCCTCCTAAACCCTCCCCCCGCCCCAACAAACTCTCAGACCCTAAACCCTCCTAAACCCTAAACCCTGCTAAACCCTAAACCCTCATAAACCCTAAACCCTAAACCCTTTTCCTTACGAGTTTAAGGTCTTTTTTAGCGCTCATGCTGATGATATGTATTCCTTTTTGATGGGAGCCCACCATATTCTCCAAAACAAGAAAAGGTGGTTCTGTTTTAGGTAAAGTTACAACTTGCATGCGCTCTGATCACAAACCCTAAACCCTAAACCCTAAACCCTCGTAAACCCTAATAAACCCTAGTAAACCCTAATAAACCCTTATACACCCTAATAGACCATAATTAACCTTAATAAAGAATAATAAATTATAATAAATTATAATAAATTATAATATATAATAATAAAGACAAACCCTAAACCCTAAACCCTAAACCCTAATAAACACCAAACCACCGCCAGAAGCAGCAGCAACACCAAAACAAAAACAACCCCTCCCCCTTCCCCTCCCCCACCCCCCCTCTCTCTCTCTCTCTTTTTTTTATTTTTATTTATTTATTTATTTATTTATTTAAATATATTTGTTTATATCTCACCATTATTATAATTGATAGCAGCAGGATAAGGTATTTTACAGAGTTCACAAAGAAGTTGTTTGATGAAAATAGGTTTGCTGCTTTCTGCTGCTGCTGCTGCTGCAGCTGCTGCAGCTCCTCCTTCTTGCTGCTGCTGCTGCTGCTGCTGCTGCTGCTGCTGCTGCTGCTGCTGAGTATTTATATTTAATCTTCCCTCTATCCAGTGACGAATACACCGCAAATGTACAAAACGAATTGACCCTCTACACTCACAAGGAGATATAAGTGGGTCTCCTTCTTGGTTACCTTCTAA
>NW_013571062.1:2777-3301 GCF_000499745.2 Eimeria mitis | reverse complement strand
TTTTTTTTTTTTTTTTTTTTTTTTTGGGGGTAGAGGTTGATGGGGAGTTGTACACATTTAGGTGTGGATGTGGTAGAGGTTGATGAGGATTGTTATTAGGGTTTAGGGTTTTGCAAGGGTTTAGGGTTTGAGGGATTAGGGTTTATACAAAGGGTCTAGGGTTTAGGGCTAAGCGAGGGTTTAGAGTTTAACAAGGGTTTAGGGTTTAACAAGGGTTTGGGGTTTAGCAAGGGTTTCGGGTTTAGCGTTCAGAGAAGGTATAGGGTTTAGGGTTTCAGGTTTAGCGAGGGTTTAGGGTTTAGCGAGGGTTTAGGGTTTATGCTTTCGGGCTTAGCGAGGGTTTACGGTTTAGGGTTTAGGGTTTAGCGAGGGTTTAGGGTTTAGGGTTTAGTGAGGGTTTAGGGTTTAGGGTTTAGGGTTTACTTGGCTGCAACATAAGACATGGGTGGTTCTCCATCATCAATTTTGGGTGGGGGAATATCCTGCGTTTGTTGGTTATTTAAGCAAAAACTATTAAAATTATT
>NW_013571062.1:2346-2677 GCF_000499745.2 Eimeria mitis | reverse complement strand
TGCTGCTGTTGCTGCTGCTGCTGCTGCTGCTGCTGCTGCTGCTGCTGCTGCTGCTGCTGCTGCTGCTGGTGTTGTTGTCGTCTCTCTTATACTGGCTAGAAACAAGCTGCTTCACCCGCAGTTTATATCTCCCTAACTTTATAATATCGTTTTCTTGTAATATATATTTATTGTTGTTTTGTTCTCGCACTATAAACCATAGCTTTTGCGGTGTACATACACCCGAAACCGAGACACCTAAAGATCTATCAGCAGGCATCACCACGTATTTACCTGTATATATATACACACACATATTTTTTTTTTTGTTTTGTTTTGTTTTTTTATTTGT
>NW_013571061.1:2193-2511 GCF_000499745.2 Eimeria mitis | reverse complement strand
TTTTTTTTTTTTTTTTTTTTTTTTTTGGTTTTTTTTTTTTTTTGTTCTGTTTTGTGTTTTTATTTTATAATTTAAAATTAAGTAAACAAAGGCAGACAAAATAGAACAGAGAACAGAAAAAAATAAATAAATATAAACAAACAAAAAAAACAAACAAAAAGAAAGAAACAAACAAAAACAAACACAAAAACAAAAGGAAACAAACAAACAAAAATAAACAAACCAACGAAGCTAAACAAAAAAAACAAAAAAAAAAAACAAAACACAGAAATACAGCAGAACGTTATACATAAATATATATATAAATATATATATATC
>NW_013571061.1:1702-2162 GCF_000499745.2 Eimeria mitis | reverse complement strand
ATATATATATATATATATATATATATATATATATATATATATATATATATATATATAAATATATATATTTCTTACTTGGAGTCATCAGCGACAAATGCCTGAAAGAGGGAGAGACCAATGGTCCCCGCGAGTTGTATAAACATAAGAACAGCAACAGAGAGATGAAAACCAGTGGACATATAGGGGTGTGGGTGATAGGTAAAGACCCATCGACCCCCAAAGGCTAGAAAAAAGAGAGAAATTAAACAAACAGATAAAGCTTTCAGGCTAAAGGAGACACGTAAAAGTTTTGTTGTTAAAAAGGAGACAATTGGTGTATGTTCTTCTCCTCTTGGTGATGGTTCTTCTTCTGTATTATTATATATCATACTTTGTTGGTACTGCTGCAGCTGTCTAGACACCGCGTGCTGCTCAGCCACGCCATCGTCTCCATCTACCCCTAGATTAAACATCTTTTTAT
>NW_013571061.1:1070-1679 GCF_000499745.2 Eimeria mitis | reverse complement strand
TTTTTTTTTTTTTTTTTTTTTTTTTTTTTTTTTTTTTTTTTTTTTTTTTTTTTTTTTTTTTTTTTAGGTGGTGGTGGGGGACTATGCTACACAGACAAAATTAAACAAAAAAGTCAAGAGGGAATGCATGCGGTTCTATCAGCCCCTGAAACAAAAAAACAAAAAAAAAAAAATAAATAAATAAATAAATAAATAAATAAATAAATTTATTAGTTTATATAAACATACAGCTGGGTATGGAACTGCATATACACCGCAGCAGAGACAGCAGGATAACTTCCTTTGTATATATATATTTATAAAATATATATATCAATAAATTTAATTTATTTTTTTTATTTTCAGCTGTATATACACCCCCCCAGGCAGCTACAGCAGCAGCAGCAGCAGCAGCAGCAGCAGCAGCAGCAGCAGCAGCAGCACCTGCTGCAGCCGACCGCAGCAGCCAGGGTTCGTTTTCTGTGTCTCCTGCTGCAGGCTAGCTGCTACATTTAGTTTATAAAAGTAAAAAGGAGACAGTTCTGTCGATGAATTGTACGAATTCAGGGGAAGAATGCTGCTGCTGCAGCAGCAGCAGCAGCAGCAGCAACGGCGACACCGCTGTCCGCT
>NW_013571061.1:687-970 GCF_000499745.2 Eimeria mitis | reverse complement strand
ACAAAATAGAAAAAGTTTATGAGAAAGCAGCAACGAACAGCAGCAGCAGCAGCAGCAGCAGCAGCAGCTGCTGCTGCTGCTGCTGCTGCTCTCGTCTGTCAGGGCAGCTGCAGCAGCAGCAGCAGCTGCTGCTGCTGCGGTGTGTGTCTCTGTTGTTTGTCTCTTTTCTGTTTTTTTTTCTGTATAAATAAAGTTTTTTATTTGTTTTTATTTACTTTATCTTTATTTATCAATAAATAAATAATTAAATAAACAAAAACAAAACAAAACACGCAGCAGCAAC
>NW_013571061.1:0-431 GCF_000499745.2 Eimeria mitis | reverse complement strand
TATCAATAAATAAATAATTAAATAAACAAAAACAAAACAAAACACGCAGCAGCAACCAGCAGCAGCAGCAGCAAACCGCCGTACACCGCCCTGAACCAGGAGACACTCAGGGCCGCTCTCATCTGTCTCCTTGTAAACCCTAAACCCTAATCCTCATTGTTTCTGGTTTTAGGGTTTTAGGGTTTAGGGTTTAGGGTTTAGGGTTTAGGGTTAGGGTTTAGCGTTTAGGGTTTAGGGTTTAGAGTAAGGGTTAGGTTTTAGGTTTTAAGGCCTAGGGCTTGGGTTTAGGGTTTAGGGTTTAGGGTTTAAGGTTTAGGGTTTAGGGTTTAGGGTTTAGGGTTAAGCGACAGAGAGCTAGTAGGAGGAGGCAACAGCAGCAACACAGCTGCTGCTGCTGCTGCTGCTGCTGCTGCTGCTGCTGCTGCTGCTGC
>NW_013571060.1:821-7367 GCF_000499745.2 Eimeria mitis | reverse complement strand
GAGTGAAAGAGCATCTCGTCTTTCCA
Source organism: Eimeria mitis (assembly GCF_000499745.2). Classification (NCBI taxonomy): domain Eukaryota; phylum Apicomplexa; class Conoidasida; order Eucoccidiorida; family Eimeriidae; genus Eimeria; species Eimeria mitis. The sequence continues at coordinate 7,341 of NW_013571060.1, read as the reverse complement.
TATGGAATTGTAATTTTATTGTTTTTATCTGGGACCTATGGAGACATTTAATACTTCAGCCTCGAGGGCATGGCACGCCTCCCTTTCTCTCAAGACGTTTGGGGAATTTAATCTTCTCAGCCCGGCACCGACCGTTCTGTTGATGCGTGCAGGCAATAGTTGCTGACATACGGGGTACGGTCTTGTCTTCGGCGTGGTCGGAAGCCGTACTGAAAGCAACGAAAATGACTGCCGTGCTAGCTTTGTGTTCAGATTGCATGCAGGTGGTTGCTCAGCGTAGAGATTGCTGGTCAGACCAGTACGATGAAATTGTTGCGGAGGCTGCGATGTCACTCCTGCTTGTATCTTGCGCAGCCTTATTTTTCTGTGGGATGCATTTGACAGTATTCATGTTGCAATATCATGCTCTAGGGGCGTTATGGAGTGTCTAGCCTTGCAATCTGAAGGGCGCCTTGAAAAGAGTTGTATGCCTCGACGTGCTTCAGGTAGCCACGGCTCCTACCACAACGTAGCAGCGTACATGACCTTGTGGCCATGACTCCATTTGCGCATCGACAAGCTTGCGTTAGGGATGGCTGGAGTGCATTGGTTCGCTGAGCACCGAGTTTAGTATAGGCGGCTATGCGAATGCATGTTTCGTTACACATAACTTGAGCACAAACAGGTGTTCCCTCAGCGTAGAGCATACGGATAATTTAGGCAGTAGGTCAACAGGAGACCCAAAGCCGAAGGCTGGTGCACGTGATACGAATGTGGAGTCTTGCTCTAGGGGCGTTATGCAGTGTCTAGGCTTGCATTCCGAAGGGCGCCTTGAAAGGAATTGTATGCCTCAGCATGCTTCAGGTAGCCGCTTGCCCCGACTCAACGTAGCATCGTGCATGGCCATGCGGCCGTATCTCCCTTTGCGCATCGAAAAGCTTGCGTTAGGGACGGCTTGAGTGCACTGGTTCGCTTGGCAGCGTGTTTAGTATCTGTGACGATTCTAGCGGATGAGCCCTGAGTTGTACCACGGATTGTGCTCACTCCTCTCACCCAAGCACTAAGCAAGAACATCTGAACTGACAATCTAGGACGTACGCAAATTAAATATTCATACGCGACGGCTGGCATACATTATACCGATATGCAGTCGGCTGGGGTTAAATAGATGATAGGGATGCATCGACAATACGCCACTATGCAGTGCATCGAACGCTGGACGTTGGAGATTAGAATACTTGATTTTTGTTGCAGGAGTGCATGATTAGCTGCAGGCTGGCTTGCAGCGCCTAGTGGTGGTTCTCCGTGTAGCTCCAAAGGCAAGGCGTCACAGCGATGNCTGCAGGCTGGCTTGCAGCGCCTAGTGGTGGTTCTCCGTGTAGCTCCAAAGGCAAGGCGTCACAGCGATGCTGCCGGCATATTGAAGACAGCAAAGCACTAGTTTCTGGATCCGATGCGTCTAAAAGACTTTCGAGATCCTGAAATGAAGCGTTTTCACGTTAGGAGTTCTGTCCTGCTAGTATTGAATATTCCAAAGTGATAACGAAGAGGTGTAGGCGACACCAAGGTGCAGCTGCACCCGAACGCAGCTGTTGAAGGCAAGCCGCTGATTGACAGCTTCCAGATCTAAATATGTATCTGCAGACAACGGATATAACGCTAGCTGCTAAAGAGCGAACAGAGGGACAAGTGGTTGCGTTATTTGTTCAACCCATTAAGGTGGAAATTCACCACGCGTATGAACTCCCTAGCTAGACGTGTCAATGTGTATCGATGTTTCAGGCAGTACGTCTGCGCCGATGCTGTAAATGCTGCTGCAGCTTCGTTTCTGTTACTCTCGTTCTTCTTCGTTTCGTCGGCAGAAAATTGTTTTTGCTTCTGTGGCTCCGCGTTCCTTTTCGTTTCTTTGGCGCGCGTTATCACATCGTCCGACTGCGGTATTTAACTGAAAGTCACGGTTGTGTCAAACGCGTGCTTCAGCAGTCATTCACCTCGTGTCTAGCAATCCAGTTGTCTATTTTGCACAACAAGGTGCATTTACACCTTGCATTGTTNCATTCACCTCGTGTCTAGCAATCCAGTTGTCTATTTTGCACAACAAGGTGCATTTACACCTTGCATTGTTGGCTGCATCGTGCGTTCACCTTTGCAACAAATGAGGTGACGTCTGTATCCGAACACGACTTAGGGTCAGTGGGAACATGGCTCTGCCGCATTTGGCTGTTTTCGAGTTGGCGTATTGTTTCCTTGGGCGGCATGAAGGAACGCAATACAGTGCTGCGCTCTCGTGACATCGTGATGCGTTCGCATGCGAACGAATGAGACTGCGTTTAACTTCACACGGCGGTGCACTAGTGATCCTGCGGCGATTGACATCTCGCTTGGCACCGTGTTTGCTGGAGTCCGATATTGCTCCAGGTGAGCACGCTTGCTGCTTGTTGCTGCGCATTCCGCATCGGTAGCGTGCGGCATGTTGCTTGGTCGAATCGGTTTGTATGCGGGCCTGTTTGCGAAAGGTGCAATCTGGAACTCGCTATTTTGGTTGGTGCCTTGTGGAGTTGCCTCAATTTGGGGGCGTTGTCCACACTGCGACCCGTTCTTTGGATTGCGGTGCCCACCAGCTTACATATGCACTATTCCAGGCAGTGAGCTAAGGGATTGTAGGAGAGGAACGCAGACAAAAATTGATTGTACTTTGGCTTACGCGTACGGGTGGCAAGCGAGCATCTGAACATTTATATGGGTCGTTTCTTTCTTGAATACGACAATACACGTGGTATCGCGGAAGTGTGTCAGTTCGTGTCATATCTCAGTTGGCATTCCGCTTTGGAAACTACAGAAATTGAACACGAAGACTCCAGCTGTGGCCGGCCAGCATCATGCGTAACGCCTGCCACTAGCTCCAATAAAGAACGAAACATTTCGGTAAAGTTGAGCAAGGGCGCAAATTCCCCCGTTTGTAAGCAAGAAGCTGAATTTGTGTTATAGCGAATATATTGTGCGTTGAGAGTTTTACGCCCACTTACGGCAAAGTCTTCGTGAAAGAAACACTGTCCACGGTTGTCGTGTTCAGGAGGTTTCCCAGCATGCCGGAAATGAGCCGTTTAGCATTTCATGTGCACTGGTGTAATTCCTGAACTCATTTAAGATTGCCATGAGTCATAGCTCTGCTTGTCACAAAAAGCAACTCGCGCTCCTACTGCTTGTTGATCTGTTCCGGCAGCAACAATTTCACAATATGCAGTTTCAGCACAACGCGCTCGTCGGTTGTCGCGAAATCCGTCGAGTGCTGCAGTTCCTTCCTAACGAGTCGAGCGAAGTGAAATGCTCTCGCTACTTTCCATATGGAATTCTAATGGTTCTGTTCTTATCTGGCGCTTTTAGAGATATTTACTTCAGGCACGAGTCAGGCGCGGTTCTTTTCGTCTGCCGAGGCTCATGCAAGCAACGTCCAAGTGATGTTCTGGCGTAGACGTTTAGGAGTATAGTCATCTCAGCCCTGCACCGACAGTTCTGTTGATGCGTGCAGGCAGTCGCGGCTGACGTACGGGGTACGATGTTGTCTGCGGCGCTGTAGGAAGCCGTATTGAAAGCAGCGCAAGTGGCTTCTGTGTTAGCTTTGCGCTCAGATTGCATGCAGGTGGTTGCCCACCGTAGAGATTGCTGGTCAGACCAGTACGATGAAATTGTTGCGGAGGCTGCGATGTCACTTTTGTTTGTATCTTACGCAACCTTATTTTCCTGTGGGATGCATTTGACAGTATTGATCTTGCAGTATCATGCTCTAGGAGCTTTATTTAGTGTCTAGCCTCGCATTCTGAAGGGCGCCTTGAAAGGAATTGTATGCGTTGACATGCTTCAGGTAACTGCTCGCCTTGCCTTACCGTAGCTGTGCGCATGGCCGTGTAGCCGTATCTCCCTTTGTGCATCTATAGGCTTGCGTTAGGGATGGCTGGAATTCATTGGTTCGCTTGGCTGCTAGCTTAGTATCGGTGGCGATTCTAACGGGTGAGCCCTGAGTTGTACAAAGCATTGTGCGCAGTCTTCCCACGCACGCACTAAGCAACAGCGTCCGGACTGACAATCTAGCACGTGCGCAAATTAAATATTCGTACACGAAGGCTGGCATACATTATACCGATCTGCAGTCAGCTGGGGTTAAATAGATGATAGGGATGTACGGACGGCACGCCACTATGCGTCGCATCGAGCGCTGGGCGTTGGAGATTAGAATACGTGGTTTTTGTTGCAGGAGTGCACGACTAGCTGCAGGCTGGCTTGCAGCGCCTAGCGGTGGTTTCCGTGTAGCTCCAAAGGCAAGGCATCACAGCGATGATGCCGGCATATTGGAGACAGCAAAGCACCAGTTTCTGGATCCGATGCGTCTAGCATACTTTTGAAATCCGGGAAGAAAGCGTTTTCACGTTAGGATTTCTGCCCTACTAGTATTGAATATTCCAAGGTGATGACGACGATGTCCACACGGCACCAGAGTGCAGCTGCACCTGGATGCAGCTGATGAGGGCAAGTCGCTCATTGACAGCTTGTCCAAATGCGTGAATTAGCAATCTGCATAGATGCCTCTATGGTGCGTGCAGAAGGCATATTGAGATGTGGTTGATCGTTTACGTGGTTTTGGGCATTGGTTATGGATCAAGGTTCCTTAGCGCAGTCAACTAGACGTGGTACATGTCCATGTTGCAGTCGGAGGTAGGATGGGACGCGTCTTCACTGCTCCATATCTCCTACCAAACTGTTGAAAATACAATATTNCACTTATTGCCAGTTCCAGTGAGGAGGGCTCATAGACCATCGTGTACTCACTCGTATTCACGCCACCCCATGGAACGCCCTGGGTCCTTTGGAGGGACAGGCGGTTGCACTTTGTAGTAACTACGTTGGTTTGGTAGCTCGACGGCGTCTTAGGTCTGCTAGAACACCGAGCAAGACGCCTGCCGGCGATTTAGCCGTGCTGTCATGAGCGTCTGCAAATGTTTTGTCGTGATACTGCATGGATTTTTCAGTAGCAGCTTACAGCTCTTCCCGCTTAAAAATTGTGCGCAAAGGTTTAGGCATACAACACAAAGTACCTAATGGTACGCCAATAGCAGCATTGCCGGCAGTGTCGTCGGTGGGCAACGTCGATGGAGGCCTTCTTCAACGTCGGCGTTTTTCCAGACGAGCTGCCTGTCTCCAACCTTGTGGCTTCAGAGGATGGATATAACTGTTGCCGCTGAGGAGCAGCATTGGCAGAGCCGATAGTGTTATTCGGTAACTCGTCAAGCTGGAAAGGCACAAGGTGTATGAACTCATTAGCTGCACTTTTTAAATACTTATCCGGCAGGAGGTGAGTGTGCAGCGGCCCTCTAACTGTGCTGCAGCTTCGTTGTTGTTACGCTCATTGTTCAGCGTTTCGTCGGCAGAAAATTGTTTTTGCTTCTGTCGCTCCGTGTTCGTTTTTCTTTTTTTGGCATGCATTATCACGTCGTCAGACTGCGATGTTTAGCTGAATTTCACGCTGTGACAAGCCCGTGNTTTTTGGCATGCATTATCACGTCGTCAGACTGCGATGTTTAGCTGAATTTCACGCTGTGACAAGCCCGTGTTTTAGCAGTATCCACTACAAGCTGCATTTATGCCTTGCACTGTTCGCCGCATCTTGTGTCCACCTTTGCAACGAATGAGGCGGTGTTCGTATCCGAACACGAATGCAGTTCAGTGGGGACATGGCTTTGCCTGTATTGGCTGTTTTCAGGTAGCGCAATGTTTCCTTGGGCGGCATGAAGGAACACAGTGCAGTGCTGGGGTATCGTGGAGTCGTGACACGTCTGAGGGTGAACGAAGACAACTGCGTTCAACTCTACACCAAGTTCATCGGTGGTTCTTTCGCTATCTATATATCGGTTTACACTGTGCTCACTGGAGTCCGAGACTGCTTCGCCTGCGGACACTGCGCCATCCGCCTTGACATTTGGTGCTTTGCATCGGGAGCGCGCTGTGGTATGTGCTCTAATCTCATTGTATGTGCGTTTGTGTGCGAACAGTGCCATCTGGAGCTCGCTGCTTTGGTTGGGGCCTTGCGCAGTGGCTCCAATTGGGCACATTATCGACACTCCAACCCGCTCACTGACTCTGCGATGCCCACCACAACCCATGCGCATTCCGCGAGAGTGCTTATTAGATGTATTCTAGCAGGGAAATGGAGCAAAAGGCTGGTTGTGCTCTTTTTTTATGTATCTGTATCGGCTACGTGGGCTGATATTTGCTCTAATGCCGCAGTAGGCTTTGTAACGCGGAAGAGTAGCAGTTTATGATTTGCTTGTGGGCATTTCCCGTTGAGTATCACGGCTATTGAAAAAGAGGACTTCAAGCTGCGCGCACCGGTTATCATGTGTCCGCAAGCCAGGAACGCCAGCCACTAGCTAACGCCACAAAAGAAGCGTTCGGTGGAGAAGAGCGTTGCGGCGCATGTCCCCCTTCGTAAACAATAAGCTGCTTCTGTGTAATTGGAGCTATACTGTGCATCAATGCGATTTAGCCT
>NW_013571060.1:571-721 GCF_000499745.2 Eimeria mitis | reverse complement strand
CGCTTTGCATCGGGAGCGCGCTGTGGTATGTGCTCTAATCTCATTGTATGTGCGTTTGTGTGCAAACAGTGCCATCTGGGGCTCGCTGCTTTGGTTGGGGCCTTGCGCAGTGGCTCCAATTGGGCACATTATCGACACTCCAACCCGCTC
>NW_013571060.1:0-238 GCF_000499745.2 Eimeria mitis | reverse complement strand
TTCCCCCTTCGTAAACAATAAGCTGCTTCTGTGTAATTGGAGCTATACTGTGCATCAATGCGATTTAGCCTACTGATGTCATAGCATTTGCGGCAGAAGCCTTTTCCACGGCTTTTATGTTAACGAGTGTTCTCTGCATGCCGAGAGGAAGCTGGTCAGCATTTCAGGTCACTGGAGATCTGCGCTTGTGTGATGCTCGAAATCAAGTAAGATAGCCATGAGTCATAGCTCTCCGGGC
>NW_013571059.1:5031-7460 GCF_000499745.2 Eimeria mitis | reverse complement strand
TACCGCCTGGAGGCCCCAGTAGACTACACCCACTGTGCGGCGATATGCTTTGCTGCTGCAGCTGCTGCAGGATGACGTCGATGCAGGAGACAGCGCAGTTGGGGGAGAGAAAATAAACGGTTTGCTGCGGGGGGACATAGAGAGCGTCTGCGGTGCGGCAGCAGCCGTTTTGCTGCTGCTGCTGCTGCTGCTGCTGCAGCTGCTGCAGCAGCAGCTGCTGCTGCTGCTCCAGATAAGAGCAGCAGCAAATGCCGCCAGCAGGAGCAGCAACAAACGCCTTCAGCAGCAAATCCATCAGCAGCCCGTGACCTACAAGCAGCAGCGCGCCATCGCCTCTTAGTGCTGCTGCTGCTGCTGCTGCTGCTGCTGCATCTCCTGTGACAGCTAGGGGGTCCCCTTCTGCTGCTGCTGCTGCGTCTCCTGCTGCTGCTGCTGCTGCTGCAGTGTATGTACAGCTAGCATGCGCACTCACACTGTCTATCCACCGCACCAGCAGCAGCAGCCGCCTTACTGTACCCAGCAGCGTCTCCCGGGGGCCCCGCCACCAGGGGGCCCCCCTGCGGAGGCCCTCTGCGCAGTACCCTCCCCCAAGAGGAGCATCAACTGCTGCTGCTGAACTGCTGCTGCTGCTGCTGCTGCTGCTGCTGCAACCGTCAGATACATGCCCCTGGGCTTTGCTGCTGCCATCAGAAACTCCTGCTGCTGCTGCTGCTGCTGCTGCTGCTGGAGACCCTCTTGCTGCTGCTGCTGCAGCAGGCCAACTCACCCCAGCAGCTAAGACAGCCCCAGGACAGATTTCCTGCATCTGCTGCCACGTGAGTCCGAGCTCCTGCTGCTTCTCTCTCACCCTCAAAGAGGCCCCCCGCCTCAAACAGCAACGGATGAATTATAACGGGGACCTGCAGCTGCTGCTGCAGCTCACGAGCTGTCTGTACACCCCGCAGCATGGGCGAAGCAACGATTGCTGCTATGCGTGGGTTTGCTGCATTAGGCGGCTGCTGCTGCTGCTGCTGCTGCTGCTGCTGCTGCTGCAGCCATGCACCTGCAGCAGATGCCTGCTGCCTCCCGAGGTCCGTCAACGGAGCATCAGGAATTCTACCACTGCCACATCCCCGCTGCGGCTGCTGCTGCTGCTGCTGCTGCTGCTGTTGCTGCTGCTGCTGCTGCTGCTGCTGCTGCTGCTGCTCTGGTATGTCCAGCTTGCTGCGCCTATTATTTGTAGACTGCGCGTGCCGCAGGAAGTACCAACGGCGCCTCTTTATCACTTCACTCATTGCTGCTGCTGCTGTTGCTGCTGCTGCTGCTGTTGCTGCTGCTGCTGCTGTTGCTGCTGCTGCTGCTGTTGCTGCTGTTGCTGCTGCTGCCACAAGGAGCCCCAGATCATTACGGGCTCTGTTGCTGCTGTTTCGATTTTGCTGCTGCTGCTGCTGCTGCTGCTGGAGCACACGATGCACACTGCTATACACGTGCTTCTGCTGCTGCTGCCGCTGCTGCTGCTGCTGTTGCTGCTGCTGCTGCTGCTGCTTGTGACTTTCAGGGCTAGACAAGGGCCCCTTCACGAGGCCCCCAAGCTGCGAGGGGGGCAGCAGCAAACCGCGGGGCGCGCTGCTGCAGCCTGGGGTGTCTGTACACCCCAGCAGCAGCTTTTGCTGCTGAGGCTTGACGAGAGCTAGCAGCAGCAATGTCTGCTGCTGCTGCTTCTGCAGGGCTGCTGCGTGCTGCTGCTGCTGCTGCGCTCGTTTGAGGCTGCTGCGTGAGGTAACCCAGACACAGTCGTCGCCGACACTGCTGCTGCTGCTGCTGCTGCTGCTGTTGCTGCTGCTGCTGCTGCTGCTGCTGCTGTTTCAGTGTTTATATATTAGTTTAAACAAATAAAAAAAAAAGAAATAAAGAAAATGCAGACTGAGGCTCAGCAGCTCCCCCTCCAACACCTCCCTCCAGAGATCGCTTCTGCTGCTCCTGCTGCTCCTGCTGCTGCGGTTGCTGCTGCTGCTGCTGCTGCTGCTGCTTCGGCTGATGCTGCTGCTGCTGCTGCAGGTGCTGCAGTATCGTTGCGCGCTTTATTGTTGTTTGTCTTTCTGTCTGTGTTTGCTGCTGGTGGCCCTTGCTGCTGCTGCTGCTGCCATGGATGAACCTCCCCCCCTGCTGCTGCTGCTGCTGCTGTGCTGCTGCTGCAACTGCAATGCTGCTGCTGCTGCTGCTGTGTCGCTGCTGCTGCGCTGCTGCTAATGTGTTGCTGCTTATTGAAGCTGCCAGCAGCGGGCACCCAGGGGACTGGGTGCAGCAGTCGCTGCAGCGCAGCAGCTACGCCGACGCGCTGCTGCTACTACAGCAGCAGCAGCAGCAGCAGCAGGTGTTGCTGCACGTGTGAATGTGTGTGGGGTTGTTGTGGCGGCAACCCCCATGGGTCTCTGCTCGACTGGCTGGGC
>NW_013571059.1:0-228 GCF_000499745.2 Eimeria mitis | reverse complement strand
TGCTGCTCATCTGGGGAAAACCTGAGCAGCGCCTGCTGCTGCTGCTGTTGCTGCTGCTGCTGCTGCTGCTGCTGCTGTTGCTGCTGCTGTAACAACTGCAGCAAATGCAGGCGTACAGTTGGCCTACTCATCATGAGGCGTGCAAGCGGTGTTGTTGTTGCTGCTGCTGGTACCGCCAAAGTTCTCCTTTCTTCTACTGGCTGCGTCGCTGCCTCTGTTTCTGCTGCT
>NW_013571058.1:7236-7550 GCF_000499745.2 Eimeria mitis | reverse complement strand
GATCCTCCCGCGCCATTCGAATCTGATGAAAGCCCGCTTCGAGATCTAATGTTGAGAAATAGGAGGCTCCTCCTATTAACTCCAGTACCGTCTGTATACATGGCATGGGGAACTCTGTGGAGATTGTTAAGGAGTTAAGTGCTTGGTAATTTACCACCATTCGCATCTTTCTTGTGCCCGAGCCGTCATCTCTTTTGTCTACCATTATAGTCGGTGCGCAAATTGGTGAATAGGTGGGTCCGATCCACCCCTTTTCGCAGAGCCGCTGAATCTCTTGAGAGTGATGAAGGATGTGATCTGGTGGCATTTTGTAG
>NW_013571058.1:6798-7115 GCF_000499745.2 Eimeria mitis | reverse complement strand
GTGTAGGTAATTTGCGGGCTTCTTCGCTCTCGATCCATTTATCGAACTCGGTAAATTCTAGTTTGGCGTTGGGCCACGGTGATTCTTCCGTGTCTTCCAGCTCTTCGTTACCCTTCAGTCGGTCATCATTCCGCTTCCGGTCCCATGTCTTTGCTGAGGATGATAAAATAGCGCATAACAATCGGCCTTGCCCTTCAGTTGGGTTGCGCTTAACTAAACCGGCTCCCGTTTCGGGTACCATGATGATGCAGTTAAATCCTTCGGTTGCTCCTTTCATCTCTTCCGTGTTCTTCCTGGCGCGATTAATGAGGTCCTTA
>NW_013571058.1:6179-6540 GCF_000499745.2 Eimeria mitis | reverse complement strand
TCAGTCGGTCATCATTCCGCTTCCGGTCCCATGTCTTTGCTGAGGATGATAAAATAGCGCATAACAATCGACCTTGCCCTTCAGTTGGTTTGCGCTTAACTAAACCGGCTCCCGTTTCTGGTACCATGATGATGCAGTTAAATCCTTCAGTTGCACCTTTCATCTCTTCCGTATTCTTCCTGGCGCGATCAATGAGATCCTTGATTTGAATCCCGCGTTTCCGTCTAGTCGTCGTCTTATAGCGCTTAGGTGTAGGGCGTAAAAAGACTGCGGCTTCCTCGGCTGTCATTTGAGATATTTGGTGAGCGAGTGTTTCGTAGGCGCAGTCCGTTTCTGTTTTAGGTGTCTCCTTCTTGCTGGT
>NW_013571058.1:5258-6079 GCF_000499745.2 Eimeria mitis | reverse complement strand
TAGCGCTTAGGTGTAGGGCGTAAAAAGACTGCGGCTTCCTCAGCTGTCATTTGAGATATTTGGTGAGCGAATGCTTCGTAGGCGCAGTCCGTCTCTGTTTTAGGTGTCTCCTTCTTATTGGTGTTACCAGCTGGTCTCTCGCTCTCTTTCCTTAACACCGGTAGACTGTGCATTCTGCCGTTTACGTACGTTCTGAGTCTGTCCGAATCGAAGAACCACGCTACCCTGTATTTATCAAGCCAATCTATCCCGAGAATGACTGCGTAAGGTACTTGGCCTACTAGAAAGTTGCCAGTGAAGCACTCGTGCCCACAGAGGATAGTCAGCCGCGGGACCTCCGTGTAGATCCTTATAACTTCTCCGTTCGCTACTGTAAAGGAGTATTCCTCTGTTAGTGTCCTTGTTCTCAGTCCTAATTTCTTGACGATCGCCGGCTGGATAAAGCTTCTTGACGCCCCCGTGTCCAAGAGACCTTCACACTGATGACCGAGTATTTCCAACCTCAAGACCGCAGTTTTGCCGCCGCTACAGACTCTGCAAAGAGTTCCGTGAGGCTGTTGTCCCGCGGTGTTTTCTTCTGCCCACAGCCACGGGGGTATAAGACATTCTTCCTGGCCTGTCTGATCTACCCTAGTACGTTCCGCCTGTGATGTGTTCTCGTTGGTTTCGTTCCCGTTCCCGTGAGTCTGAATACCGCTCGACAGCGACCCGTGCCTCCGGCATTCGTTTCCGTAATTTGTCCGATCATTCCGTTTTGCGGGGGTGGAGATGTTAATGGCATTCGGTCCCGAAGCTACTAGGTGCGCCCTGCCATTATTCCA
>NW_013571058.1:4019-5159 GCF_000499745.2 Eimeria mitis | reverse complement strand
GGGACATTCCCTTCCCAGGTGTCCCTGGCCTGTGCACTCGAAGCAACGGGTTGTATCTCTTTCCCCGTCCCCCGTCGTTCTCCCCGTCGAATGGGTTTTACGATTGACGCCGTAGGCAGCCTCGTTGTGGTGTCTGTTCGCCTCTCCGTACTCTCTGAGGTAACTCCTACGCTTGGGTCTCGGCTTCTCTGCGCCCTGCAGCTCCTGTAACGCACGTTTTCGCTGGGCCCTCCACAGATTGAATGGGACCATGTACGCCCTCAGCGCATTTGCGGCCTCGTTCCACGTCGAAAATGTCCGCTTGCCTTTGTCGGTCAGCTCGTCTCCGATATCCGTAGGTAATCCGGCGAGGAAGTACATAATCAGGTCGTGTTCGGGCAGTTCTTCTCCATTGGATACTATGTCTGAGAACTCGTTGCAATATTCGTTGTAATTGCCAGTCCACTCGTTTTCTTTCATCTGGCTTAACATGACGTCCCGCGTATACCCAAGGAACCTTTCGCAAAGTCTTTCGCACACCAACTGCCAGTCTGTCATATCTATTCCGGACCTAACTACGAAGTTCCACTGTGTGGCGGCGCGACCTGTTAGGTAATTGCGTATCAGTACACCCCATTGAGCCTCTGCGATTCCCATTTCCCGAAATTCCCGCTCCGCCAGGGTCAGGAAGCTCCGCATATCTGGTCCCGCTTCGGTAGCTGCCATTCTTGACTGCATTATGAGATCTGCCCCCTTCTTCGTTTCGCCTGTACTTCCTTTCTGGTCGCACCGCATTTGTTGGAAGAATCGTGCCATTTCCAACTTCCAGGCCGTGGTCGGGTCAACGGAGTTTGGCTTGGGCTCGTCCTGGTCGAGGGTGTCTTCGCCCGCTTCGAGTGACGCCTCATCCTTGTCCAACGTACGAAGGTCAGTTTCCTGCTCCGGAGCGGCCGTTATTGTGTCAGTTCCTCTGCCCGGTGTTGTCTGGGTCTCTGTCAGGTTGCAAGTCTTCCCCTTGGAAGGAGGCAACCTTCGTGTCTTATGCCTACGGAGTTCCGAAAGTGTCATCTTGGGAATTTGTGGCTCGTTTTCTTGCGTATCCAGCATTGCCTTCGGTCGTCCTGTAGCAAATCAGTCCCGCCAACGATTTATTTCAACCGT
>NW_013571058.1:0-3986 GCF_000499745.2 Eimeria mitis | reverse complement strand
AGGAAGAGAAATTTTTTTGTGTTCGGAAAGGAGTTTCCGTTAAGATTTGGGTTGGAAATCTGCCTTTCCGCTTCCCGGAACGGCCCCCAGTTGTAATGACCTCGGCGGCCAAATACTCTTAACCCCTAGTAGGTTCGGCGACTCAATACAGAGATTGTGCGTTGTCCGGAAACGTTAAGTCCAAACTCGGTTCGGGTCCAACGTATTTCAACGTTTTCGTGATCCAAAAAAAAGTGTCCTTCCTCCCTGACACCCCTGGCCTCTGCAGGCGTCGTGGGCGCCATCCTCTGGGTGCGGCCGACTCGCCCCGCACTGTGTCGGCCTCTGTTCTAGTCTGATTTCGGCTACGATCCTTGTGTGCCGAATCTACTATTCAAGTTAGACTCAATTAACTCTCTTTGATAGTTTCCGGCGTACTTAGCTCGTTCTCGCTCCTTACTCCCTATAGTTACCTATCGTTATTGGTTGCAGCTACTTGTAGTGCTAGCGCACTACAGCTGGTGCTTCGATGCAGGCTATTGGGCAGCCGATGTGTTCGAATAGAACGCAGGAACTACACTTTATGGCGAGGAGCAGATGTTACAGGGGAATTTACCCACTGGTGACCCTGTTCCACAATACCCACATGGAACGAGCGAGAGTTTCCCTGACGCGAAACAGTTGAGCTATCGTCCCAAATAGTCATTGAGTGATAGTTGTGGGGACAAGCTCCGTATATTATGATTGGCTTCTCCGGTGGATGCAAATGGTGCTACTGATGCGGCCTGCTGCACGGTGTCGTGGGCCTGTGGGAGGGGAATAGCAGGTGCAGTATCGGAAGGCAAGTATTCCAGAAGGGGTATCTATACAAGTAATAAGGGCTTCCACTAGTGCATCTGGCGATGTCTGCGCCATTTCTATATTTCATGCTTCCTTATTGTGCCTGAACTTTGCGAGAGAAACAGTGCTAAGGCAAAAAAGTTTTTGCTCCCCATTCCAGCGCATTTTGTGTTTCTTCGCATGAACGCTCGGAGCACTAGCTTTAGATCTTTATCTACCTCAACAGTTAGTTTAGACGTGTATGCTCTCAAATAGTTAGTTCCCAAAATTCGTGCTTTCCGTTGAGGCGGGGGGTCGGGGCACTGCTACTGCCTTACGCGCTAAGCCCGCTGCCATTCAGCCTTCTTTATGCATCTTAAGCATTTCCTTTGGACATTTCACCGAGCATATAGTTCGAATCCTGTCGTGTAAGGGTGGGCCTTCGGATTTCATGCGGTCTTTATGGCTTTAGCGGTGAATTGAGTTGAGACGTATGGGTTTCCAAAGAGGTACAGCTTACGGAGCTAGTTTGCTAAGCTTGCATATGGTTCTTCAAACATGCGAAGCGAACGCAGTCAAACTGTGCTTTTGGTCGAATGGTAGAACTGCCTGTACGAATATATGGATTTGTACACTCGCAGGTATTGTCTCACAACGGCATGTTAGCGTGCTACTGAAAAGCCGCAGGTGTCGATTCCTTCAGTATTCCGCTTGCGTGGTGGTGATAAATGCATGGAAGAAAACGAAGTACGTGGGTTCTTGACCCGCCCCGCTCAAGGGCGTTATACAGTAGGAATATGGCTGCTGCTTGTTGAGACCTTTCGTGTTGGATTCGTAAAGCTAGACTGGGGTATGGGGGGGCCAGGAATTACCCACATACTCGGGGACGTCGCGGGCGTATCGCGCTCACGAATATATGGAAGTATACGATTAGAATCTAGGGACAGTGCATCCGGAGTCAGACTTTTCAGGACGGCAGACGTACTATGAGTTGTTCGGGAGTCATTTGCTGCAGTCGGCTCCTTGGTAGCAAAGTTGCTAGTTGACATTTAACTAGTGGGGGAAGGCTTTTTGAGGGTGGACTGTCGTCTGCGGAGTTTGTGGAGCCCTCTCGCCCCTCGGCTTTGCACTGGGCACGGTAGATATCATGGTTCGCCTCAGGTCCACTAAATACCTCTCTAATTTGAATTGGGTGGCATAGCTTTGGTGGCGTGCACTAGGAATTTCAGAAAACGGGAAAATCGGCGAAGTATTACAGGGAGATACCAGGGCCCTGTTTTATTTGTACAGCGAAACATTCTGCAGAATGTGCGTTCAATACGGTGGGGGGATAGGTGCGCAGTTTAAGCAAAAAGCGCCAGCTAGTTTGAAGCAGAAGCGTACCAGTTAAAAGGAGGGCGTCACGTGCGTGGTTGCTGTAGTATTCACCTAAGCTTCTCACACTAGCGTGCCTTAGGACTTCCAGGTCAAACTGTCACCAAATGCACTAGATATCGCTCGAGAATGTTTGACCAGGCAGCACGATATAGCAATATCCAGTTGCCGCCGGCTGGATTATGCGATATTTAGGGGTATTCGGCCCTTCAAGCGCAGACTCGTCTATTAGCATGGCTGTAACGCTGAGTGAGCACACCATCCGACAAATATCAGGGGTATCATTTTGCTAGGTCTGTGTTAGAGCTTGCGCACATCAAATCATACTGACATCACATTTCGTGCTGTGTAAGACGCAAAGCAACGTTTTCCCAACTGCGCGAGCTGGGCTTTGGGGGAGCTCAATATATATTATGCAGCTTCAGGGACTATATTTGGTCTTCATATTTGGTTGTATCTCGGCTCAAGCAGACAGTTACTGCATAAGAAGGAAGCATGCACGTAGGTCGGCGGAAATAAGTAGATATGCGCATTTGTGTCTTCATAGTGAGCATAGCACTGAGCCTTCAGCTGCTACTGTGCGAATGCTCGAAGAGGTGTTCTGTTCATCAGCATGCACGTTCGTAGCCGAAGAGCAACCCTTTGTTACGCCTGCATAGAGCGATCCTTAAAGCGTCATGGGAATAACATTGTATTATGCTGCGTGTGTTCACTGTAAGAAATTTGCGCCGTGGTATCATTTTGACCGCCACGTGACTATGAATGCCCGACTTTTCCATCAGTTCGAAAGGCACCTTGGCCTTAGCTACCTTGACGCAGGAATATGTTGTCTGCTGAAAACAGCAACAGGTAATGCTGTGTTTGCGCCAAATGCATGTGATGAGCGGAAAGTGGCAACGCGTCAGGCGAAGCCCAGCGATGAGGTGGGTAGCACGCAAGTGGGAGGTGTAGTCATGTGTGGGGCAGGAGCAAGCGTTATGTGATATCTGTAGGAGGGTTTGCATAAAGCACGACAGGTGCGGAGTGGGAGGGGGACTGTGGGGTTCGTTGGAGATGCGATGGTAAGCGCGTTTACGTGCCTTGAAGAGTACGTTTGCCAGCTCCGACCGGCCGTGAGCGGTGCTGCATGCGTCTGGCGAGTGAAAGGCGGCGGCGATGGGCGATTATTGGTTGGCGTGTAACGCATTCGGAGATTCTAAGCAAGAGAGAGCAAGGAATAGGCTTTTTTGGTGGTCGGCGTGCCGCAGGAGGTGTGTTATCCATGCATCCATGCACCAGCTGGAGAGGGATGGGTGCTGCGAGAAGACACTTAGGTCAGCAAGCAGTTGAGAAGCGGAGCTCACGTTGGGATCGCCTGACTTCAGGCGCTCAGTCGCTTCAACATGCACTGCAACGTGCTTTGCCTGTGGCAGTGCTATCACTTGCATGCGGTGAAGCTGATGAGCGGAGGCGCTGTTGTGGAAACGATAGGCGTTACGTCGACATTCGTGGTTTAGTGAGAACCAGACAGAGGAAATTTCGATGCTGATGAGTGGTTCTCGTCTGGAAAGCCCTGAGCTGGCGTTTATGCGGAGCTTGCGCCACAGGCAATGGACCGCTTCCAAAAAGTGCTTTCAAGAAAAATTGCCGAGCGTCTCTGCACCGCATATTTCAAGCAGCCGCTTGAGTTGGTGAGGGCAGTTGCAAGCAATACTTATGTTACCCGATTTTGCAAGAGTGCGGAGCTGCGATGTACTCATGCAGCTTGGTCGTGCAGGAGTGAGAAGCGCATGCGGCTCTGACATAACATGTCACAGGCCTGCAAGACAGCCTAG
>NW_013571057.1:7409-8090 GCF_000499745.2 Eimeria mitis | reverse complement strand
CAGCTGCATAGACACCGCAGCTGTACAGACACCGCAGCTGCATAGACACCGCAGCTGCGCAGACACTTCAGCTGTCTCCTCAGCTGTATAGATACCTCAGCTGTATAGATACCTCTGCTGTATAGACACAGCTGAGGTGTACATACACAGCTGAGGTGTACATACACAGCTGAGGTGTATATACACAGCTGAGGTGTACATACAGCTCAGCTGTACATACACCTGAGGTGTACATACAGCTGAGGTGTATATACAGCTGAGGTGTATATACAGCTGAGGTGTATATACAGCTGAGGTGTACATACAGCTGAGGTGTATATACAGCTGAGGTGTATATACAGAGTAAAGAAGAGGGGGTGGCGGTGGCCGTGTACTGTTGGGGTTTCTCCTTTTTCTTAAACCCTAAACCCTAACACTATCTCTAAACCCTAAACCCTAATTACTCGGGACTGTAAACCCTAAACCCTAATTTATCTCTAAACCGCCGCTAGCAGGGTTTTGGGGTGTATGGACAGCTCGCGCTGGGGTATCGAGCGAAACAAAACAAAAGAAGTAAAAAAAAACAAAATAGAGAGAAAAAAGAAAAAAAAGAAAAAAAAAGAGAAAGAAAAACACAATAAAGAAAGAAAAACAAAACAAAGAAAGAGAGACAAAAGAAACAGAGACAAAAAAGGGATAGAC
>NW_013571057.1:6955-7315 GCF_000499745.2 Eimeria mitis | reverse complement strand
TATATATATATATATATATATATATATATATATATATATATATATATATATATATATTGAGAAACTGCATAAGAGATGAAATAGTTAGGGATTACAATTTAGAGAAAAGAAGTATCCGCGTTATTCTTTATTAAGAGGCCTTCTGCTTCTGCCTCTCCACAGCTAGCTACAGCTAGCTGTGGCTAGCTGTAGCTAGCTGTGGCTAGCTGTAGCTAGCTGTGGCTAGCTGTAGCTAGCTGTGGCTAGCTGTAGCTAGCTGTAGCTATCTGTAGCTAGCTGTAGCTATCTGTAGCTAGCTGTAGCTAGCTGTAGCTAGCTGTAGCTAGCTGTGGCTAGCTGCAGTGTAGCTAGCAGCTAGCC
>NW_013571057.1:6387-6855 GCF_000499745.2 Eimeria mitis | reverse complement strand
TATATATATATATATATATATATATATATATATATATATATATATATATATATATATTGAGAAACTGCATGAGAGATGAAATAGCCGGGGATTACAATTTAGAGAAAAGAAGTATCCGCGTTATTCTTTATTAAGAGGCTTTCTGCTTCTGCCTCTCCACAGCTAGCTGTAGCTAGCTGTGGCTAGCTGTAGCTAGCTGTGGCTAGCTGTGGCTAGCTGTAGCTAGCTGTGGCTAGCTGTAGCTAGCTGTACAGCTAGCTGCAGTGTAGCTAGCAGCTAGCTGTTGTACCTCTACCCAGTGCGAGTAGTGTGTACATACACCTCAGAAATATTTCAATAGAACCCAGAAAATAATAAAGAGGAGCAGAAGAAGAGAAAAGAGAAAAGAGGTAATCTCTCTCTAGGCCCCTCGGCTCCAGCATACACAGGCAGTGAGCTGGGGGCCCCTGGGGGTCCTTCTGTACCCCT
>NW_013571057.1:5713-6287 GCF_000499745.2 Eimeria mitis | reverse complement strand
ACATACACCTCAGAAATATTTCAATAGAACCCAGAAAATAATAAAGAGGAGCAGAAGAAGAGAAAAGAGAGAAGAGGTAATCTCTCTCTAGGCCCCTCGGCTCCAGCATACACAGGTAGTGAGCTGGGGGCCCCCGGGGGTCCTTCTGTACCCCATGGGGCCCCTGAAAAGTTTCAGGGGGCCCCCAGGGGCCCAGGGGGGCCCCCAAGGAACAGAAAGATGCTGATGGTGTTCAGCGGAGAGGAGGCGAGCGAGGGCTGTACTGGCTGTGGGGTGTATAGGCAGCTCGGAGTGTATGTGTAGAGAAGGAGGTGTATTTGAGGAATAGAGTTGAAAATATAAATTTATTTTTATTTTAATTTGTTACGTGTATATTTTGCTGTCTATCTTTTTGGTGGCGGGCCTGGGGTGTATAGAGAATAGAAGAGTGTGCCGGTTGCTGTGTGTTGGTTGCTGGGGTGTATGGTCAGGTTTCTGTGTGTTTTATTTGAATAAATAAAATAATAAAAAATAAATATTAAATATAAAATAAATAAAAAAAAAAGAAACAAACATATCTCCTATCTTTCTCTTT
>NW_013571057.1:4627-5613 GCF_000499745.2 Eimeria mitis | reverse complement strand
GAAGAGTGTGCCGGTTGCTGTGTGTTGGTTGCTGGGGTGTATGGTCAGGTTTCTGTGTGTTTTATTTGAAGAAATAAAATAATAAAAAATAAATATTAAATAAAAAATAAATAAAAAAAAAAGAAACAAACATATCTCCTATCTTTCTCTTCTTTATCTCCCCCCTTGCCTTGCCTGTCCTCGTGGGTGACCCCCTTATATACTGAGGGGGGGGCCGCTCTGCTTTCTTCTGTTTGTTTTTTGTTGTTTTTGAGTTTTTTATAAAAATATTAAATTATTTAGGTTTTTTAGGGTTTAGGGTTTAGATATTTCACACAAAAACACCCTCCTAGACCCCCTACATTGCCCCCAGGGAGAGAGAGCACCACCGAGCATACACTGCAGCAACACAGGCTACAGCTGTATATGTATAGGGGCTGAGACAGGAGAGAGAAAGTGAGAATAAAACTCTTATTTTTAAATATATAAATACCTAAACCCTAAACCCTAAACCCTAAAACCTAAACCCTAAACCCTAAACCCTAGACTCTGTCGGGAGGTCACCGCCCCACCGTAGTATAATATTTTCGTTGTTTGTGTTGTCTGCTGTTTTGTATCTTTTCAGGGTCAATGCAGATGCCCATGGATAGGGGCTGCTGCTGCTGCTGCTGCTGCTGCTGCTGCTGCTGCTGCTCCCTCTCCTTGCTGCCAGCTGAAGAAAGAGAGGAGACCTCGCCGCTGCCGTGGGGTGTATAGGCAGCTGCTCAGGCCGCGTATGACTCCCGCTGGGCCCCCCGAGGTGTACGTACACCCCAGCACCACCCCCCAAGGCCGCGGGCTGTAGCAGCCCGAGGAAATGGGGGGCCCCCCCACCAAGCTCCCGTAAGGGGCCCCCGCCTGCGGCAGTTGGTTATACATATCCTCTGCTCTGTCTCTGTCTCTGTCTTTGTCTCTGTCTTTGTCTCTGTCTCTGTCTCTGTCTCTTTCTAAGGGGAGAGAAAGAAAAG
>NW_013571057.1:4212-4527 GCF_000499745.2 Eimeria mitis | reverse complement strand
CCTTGCTGCTGCATCTGCTGCAGGTAAGACGAGCAGACTCTGGCTTCTGGCGTGTTGCTTTTGGGGTGCGTTTCAATCCAGCAGCAGCAGTGCTGCTGCTGCTGCAGCTGCTGCTGCTGCTGCTGCTGCTGCTGCTGCTCCTGCTGCTGGTGCTCCTGCTGTTGCCGTGCATCCACAGAGAGGATAGCAGGTGCTTGCTGCGGCCCGCAGGTGTATGGTGAGGAGAAGCCTTGGGGGGCCCCTTGGCCTTGGGGGCCCCCGGACGCAGCAGCGGCAAAGAAGGGGGGGCTGTACCCTCCATATCTATTTCTTTCG
>NW_013571057.1:3071-3333 GCF_000499745.2 Eimeria mitis | reverse complement strand
CTTTCTTCAGCTGGCAGCAAGGAGAGGGAGCAGCAGCAGCAGCAGCAGCAGCAGCAGCAGCAGCAGCAGCAGGAGCCCCCTTCCATGGGCATCTGCATTGACCCTGAAAATATACAAAACAGCAGACAACACAAACAACGTAAATATTATACTACGGTGGGGCGGTGACCTCCCGACAGAGACTAGGGTTTAGGGTTTAGGGTTTAGGGTTTAGGGTTTAGGGTTTAGGGTTTAGGGTTTAGGGTTTAGGTATTTATATATA
>NW_013571057.1:1926-2971 GCF_000499745.2 Eimeria mitis | reverse complement strand
AGAGGTGGGTCCTCTGCAGCAGCAGCTTGGCTGGGGGCCCCCGGGGCCCTTCTCGGGGTACTACTGGGGGGCCCCCAACAGCAGCAGCAGCAGCAGCAGCAGCAGCAGCAGCAGATGCAGGGGGAGAAGCAGCAGGAGCGAGAGATGCATTGCTGCCTCTCCGGTGCAGCCGCTGCCAGCCAAGAAAGCGTTGCAGCCCATCAGTACCCTCTCCTCCATCTGGGGGCCCCCTATTGGGGGCCCCCGTACCCAGGGGGGCCCCCCGAGAAACAGCAGAAGGGGTACTGGGGGCCCTATACAAAAGCTTCAGAGCCATGACGAGGATAAGAAGGGCCTTTAAGGGAGCAAAGGGTACTCGTGCTGACGAACCCACCAGAAGTGAAAAAACTTCGTTGGGGGCCCCTGATGGGGGGCCCCCAGGGGCCCCCCTGCCGGGGGCCCCCAACGAAGAACACCCACATGAGGGGGCCCCCGAACCCCCTGAGGCCCCTGAAGCATGCGGCTATCTCACGCCCCCTACAGAGAGATTGGGGGGCCCCTCGCTTGAGCGGAGCAGCAGCAGCAGCAGCAGCAGCAGCAGCAGTACGAGTAGCAGCAGCAGCACGAATACCGATGCACGTGGGGGCCCCTCTCTGGGTACTGGAGGTAGTGGTACCCCTATGGGTAAATCTTCGGGGGCCCCCGAGTACCCTGGGGGCCCCCGCGATACCCTTCTAGCTGAAACAGAAAACTTTCATATGATGCAGTTCAGCCCCGTTGCCCTCACTGCGTCATCGCGGGGGGCCCCCCAAGCGGAGAAGGGGGCCCCCTCAGAGGCCTCGAAGGAAGGGTACAGTTCACAAGAAGACCCAGAGCGGGGGCCCCCTCAAACCCTAGAGGGGGCCCCCGATAAAACTAAAGGGTACAACGCAGAAAGAGATGCTGCGTGCAGGGGCCCCCAAGCAATGCATCCAAGCATAGAAGGGGGGCCCCTCTGGGGGCCCCCAGAACCACCACTCTATACTTGTTGTCTGCTGCAGCAACAAAGACGATGGAAAGCTTATTC
>NW_013571057.1:1462-1826 GCF_000499745.2 Eimeria mitis | reverse complement strand
CTCTGGGGGCCCCCAGAACCACCACTCTATACTTGTTGTCTGCTGCAGCAACAAAGACGATGGAAAGCTTCTTCGCCCAGCAGCAGCAGCAGCAGCAGCAGCAGCAGCAGCAGCAGCAGCAGCAGCAGCAGCAGCAGCAGCAGCAGCAGAGTCCCTCTATTGAGGAGCAGAAAGCGTTTTTTGCTGCTTCTTCTTGGGGCCCCCAAGATTTCACTTTCATACGGACTGTAGGTAAGAAAAAAAAAAAACAAAACCCTAAACCCTAAACCCTAAACCCTAAACCCTAAACCCTAAACCCTAAAACCTAAACCTGAAGCCTAGCGTAACGAAATAACCTTTCTTAATCCTTGAGGAGTCTGTGTGC
>NW_013571056.1:7868-8541 GCF_000499745.2 Eimeria mitis | reverse complement strand
ATATATATGTATATATATATATATATACAGCAGTATATGTATATACATGTACATATATAAATATGTATATATGTATATACATATATTTAGCACCAATAGCAGCAGCAGCAGCAGCACGGACAGCAGCAGCAACAGCAGCAACAGCAGCAGCGACAGCAGCAGCAATAGCACTCACAGCAATAGCAGCAACAGCAGTTGCAGCAAAATCAATATCAGCAGCAGCAACAGCAGCAGCAGCAGCAGCAGCAGCAGCAATAGGAGCAGCAACAGAAACAGAAACCGTAGCACGAGCACCAGCAGCAACAGCAGCACCAGAAACAGCAGCAGCAACAGCAGCAATCGCAGCACTAGCAGCAGCAGAAACAGCAGCAGCAACAGCAGCAATAGCAGCACTAGCAGCATTAGCAACAGCAGCATTAGCATTAGCAGCAACAGCAGCAGCAGCAGCAGCATTAGCAGCAACAGCAGCAGCAGCAGCAGCAGCAGCATTAGCAGCAGCAGCAGCAGCATTAGCATTAGCAGCAGCAGCAGCAGCAGCATTAGCAGCAGCAGCAGCAGCAGCAGTAGTTTTGTTTTGTTTTGTTGTGTTGCTGCTGTCAGTGTTGATAGATATAAAAGAAAGAGAAGAACAGCCAGAAGACCCAAAACAAACACTCATCGACTACTTTGGTGA
>NW_013571056.1:5082-5241 GCF_000499745.2 Eimeria mitis | reverse complement strand
TCTGCTGCTGCTGTTGCTCTCGCTGCTCCTGCTTTATTTGTTGCTGCTGCTGTTACTTCACTTGCTGCTGTCTCTGTGGATCAGAGGCGAGGAGAGCCGCCCTCCATGAAGAAGGCTGCCACCTTAAACTATGGAAAGCTATCACCAAACAAGGAGTAA
>NW_013571056.1:4771-4982 GCF_000499745.2 Eimeria mitis | reverse complement strand
GGGATCCAATTTTGGACGTCATCGATGAGCTAACAGAAAAAAAAGAAAAGCTGCAGCAGCAGAAGCAGCAAATGCAGCAGCAAATCACAACGCTAGGTCGGTCCTTAGCAGCAGCAGCAGCAGCAGCAGCAGCAGCAGCAGGGTTGATGCAGCAACAACACAGCTGCTTCCGCAGCAGAGATATTGCCTCAGCAGGACTGTAACAACAGCA
>NW_013571056.1:3464-3690 GCF_000499745.2 Eimeria mitis | reverse complement strand
TGCATGCTGCATGCATAGACGCACGCATGCATGCATGCATATATGCACGCATGCATGCATAGACCCACGCGTGCATGCATGCATGCGTCTATGCATGCATTGACGCACGCATGCATGCATGCATGCATGCACGCATGCATGCACGTATGCATGCATGCATGGTGCATGCATAGATGCATGCATGCATGCATGCATGCATGCATGCATGCAGCAGAGAAACAAAACA
>NW_013571056.1:3021-3364 GCF_000499745.2 Eimeria mitis | reverse complement strand
TGCATGCTGCATGCATAGACGCACGCATGCATGCATGCATATATGCACGCATGCATGCATAGACCCACGCATGCATGTATGCATGCGTCTATGCATGCATTGACGCACGCATGCATGCATGCATGCATGCATGCACGCATGCATGCACGTATGCATGCACGCATGGTGCATGCATAGATGCATGCATGCATGCATGGTGCATGCATAGCTGCATGCATGCATGCATGCATGCAGCAGAGAAACAAAACGAACCAGGGACACCCTCTTCTTTTGCTGGGCTTCCTTGAAAAAATATTCACCAGGTGTACAGACACCTGAGGCTTCTGCTGTCTCCTGCTGCTGC
>NW_013571056.1:2582-2921 GCF_000499745.2 Eimeria mitis | reverse complement strand
TGCTGCTGCTGCTGCAGTGTGATGCAGGAGGAGGCGAAGGCGTCTGCTGCTGCTTTCTTTGTCTGCTAACTCTTATTTCTTTCTATACTTATTTATCTATTAAAATATATTTATATATATATATATATATATATATATATATTTATATACATTTATATATTTATATATTATATATATTTATATATTTATATATTATGTATATTTATATATTTATATATTTATATATTATATATATTATAGAGACAGCAGTATATATGGGTCCCCCCCGCCCCTAAGCAAAACGCATGCAGCACCACGTAAGCTGCTGCTGCTGTTGCTGCTGCTGCTGCTGCTGTTGCT
>NW_013571056.1:2371-2482 GCF_000499745.2 Eimeria mitis | reverse complement strand
TGCTGCTGCTGCTGCAGTGTGATGCAGGAGGAGGCGAAGGCGTCTGCTGCTGCTTTCTTTGTCTGCTAACACTTATTTCTTTCTATACTTATTTATCTATTAAAATATATT
>NW_013571056.1:1678-2271 GCF_000499745.2 Eimeria mitis | reverse complement strand
GCTGCTGCTGCTCTTATTGATGCTACTATTGCTACTATCGTTGCTGCTACTATCGCTGCTACAGCAGCATGTGCTGCTGCTGCTGCTGCTGCTGCTGCTGCTGCAACAGCAGCAGCAACAGCTACCCCCCGCCACTCCTACTCTCCCTCCTGCTACCGCCCCTCCTCCTAGTCCTGCTGCTCCTGCTGCTGCTGCTGCTGCTGCTCCTGCTGCTGCTGCTGCTGCTCCTGCTGCTGCTGCTGCTGCTTATGCTGTTGTTACTAGCCGCAGAGCATCCTGGAGAGCTGTGGTGTAGTGGTTGACGGCCTGCACTATATCATCATCTGCTCCTTCTCTCGCCTGTATACACAAAATATATTTATTTATTTTTTTATTTTTTTATTTTTTATTTTTTATTTAGTTCTTTGTTTTTTTGTTTGTTTTTTTTTTTGGCTATTGAAATAATATTTATTATATTAAGCTTACTGATGTAATATATTTCACTATACTTATTTATTTTTTCAATAAATAAGTATTTTATATTTTTTTATATAAACTTTATAAAACTCATAAAATAAATAAACTACAATATATATAAAATAAATATAAAAAAA
>NW_013571056.1:952-1073 GCF_000499745.2 Eimeria mitis | reverse complement strand
AAAAAAAAAAAAAAAAAAAAAAAAAAAAAAAAAAAAAAAAAAAAAAAAAAAAAAAAAAAAAAAAAACACATGCCTGTGATTCAAGTATGAGCCCGTTTTTCAAAGCCGCAACCTCCTCAAG
>NW_013571056.1:680-852 GCF_000499745.2 Eimeria mitis | reverse complement strand
AAAAAAAAAAAAAAAAAAAAAAAAAAAAAAAAAAAAAAAAAAAAAAAAAAAAAAAAATAAAAAAATAAAACATAAAAAAATAAAACATAAAAATAAAATAAAAAATAAAAATAAAATAAAAATAAAATACCTGTGATTCAAGTATGAGTCCGTTTTTCAATGCTGCAACCTC
>NW_013571056.1:400-580 GCF_000499745.2 Eimeria mitis | reverse complement strand
AAAAAAAAAAAAAAAAAAAAAAAAAAAAAACATGCCTGTGATTCAAGTATGAGTCCGTTTTTCAATGCCGCAACCTCCTCAAGTATAAAGCCCTGAAACTTCTCTTCTCCTCTTTCTCTTATTCTTTTTGCTTCCTCCAGTTCTTCACGCAGTTGCTCTACTTTTTGCTCCCGTGTTGTC
>NW_013571056.1:0-278 GCF_000499745.2 Eimeria mitis | reverse complement strand
TATATATATATATATATATATATATATATATATATGTGTGTGTGTGTGTGTGTATACATATATTTATATATGTGTATTTATTTGTTATTTCTATTTGTTTATTCTGTTATGTTTGTTTTCTTCTTTTTACTTATATCTTTATTGTGGTTAGTGTACATATATTTATTTTTTATTTATTTATTTATTTTTTTTTTATTTGTATATAACATTATTTATATTTATTATTATACATAAAATTATATTTTTATTTGTTATTTTAGATATTCAATTAATTCATT
>NW_013571055.1:24132-24478 GCF_000499745.2 Eimeria mitis | reverse complement strand
AAAGCAACAAAAACTTTTTTTATATCTCAAGAAATACACGCATACACCAGAAGCAAAGCCCCAGCAGCAGAACGCCTAGCGAGAGAGCGCCAATGCTGCTGCTGCTGCTGCTGCTGCTGCTGCTGCTGCTGCTGGCGCTTGAACTGCTGCTGCTGGTTGCTGCTGCTGCTGACCACCACCTGCCCCCTCTGTATACTACATAATAAAATAAAAATAAAAAAATAAATATATTTTGGGTTTTTACACATTTCTATTGAATTCATTTCACTTATATACAGCAACCATACGCACAGACTCAACAGCACATAACCACTACCACCAGCAGCAGCAGCAGCAGCAGCAGCAG
>NW_013571055.1:23727-24032 GCF_000499745.2 Eimeria mitis | reverse complement strand
CAACAAAAACTTTTTTTATATCTCAAGAAATACACGCATACACCAGAAGCAAAGCCCCAGCAGCAGCAGCAGCGCGTGCTGCTTCTGTATATATCCTTTGCCTCTCTCTCTCTCTCTTTCTCTGTCTTAGATATCTCCATTGCTTCTTCACTATTTTTTCTGTAGTATCTGGGTGCTTTTTGTTTATTATATTTCTCTTTCTTTTGTTGCCTGACGGCTGTGTTGTAGGGAGACGAGGGCCCCCCTATCACCAGCAGTACCGCCGTGAGCTGCAGCAGACCAGCTAAGCCCACCAGCAAGAAGGT
>NW_013571055.1:23481-23708 GCF_000499745.2 Eimeria mitis | reverse complement strand
CAGCAGCAGCCACACCCCCCCCCCCCTCCCCCCCTCCCCCAGGTAGCAGGTGTAGTGAGGCTGGCAGCAGCAGCGGGGTTTGGGTCTGGCTGGTGAGGAGACGGAGAGGAGGAGGAGGGCTCTGCTCTCTCTGCTGTCTTGTGCGGCCTCTCCTGCATCTTCTGCACGGCGGCCTGTGCCTGCATACAAGTGGTAATAGGCAAACAAGCTGAGATGTAGACAGGCTA
>NW_013571055.1:19764-21199 GCF_000499745.2 Eimeria mitis | reverse complement strand
ATATATATATATATATATATATATATATATATATATATATATATATATATATATATATACACATATGTGTGTGTCTCAGCTGTATGTAAACTACGGCCAATACAACAACGCGTATTTATTATTTCATTTTGGTGTGGAGACAAGACAGAACGTGTGGGGTCCTGCTTTCTTCTATAGAACGCAGGCTGGGGAGACACCCCACGCAGCGCTACCAAAAGGTACTTGTTGCTGTCTCCTGAGAGTGTCTCCTTTTTCTGTCTCCTTTTTTTGTCTCCTTTTGTCTCCTTTGTATGGCTCCTGCTGTCTCCTTTGTATGGCTCCTGCTGTCTCCTTTTTCTGTCTCCTTTTGTCTCCTTTTTCTGTCTCCTTTTGTCTCCTTTTTCTGTCTCCTTTTGTCTCCTTTGTATGGCTCCTTTTTCTGTCTCCTTCTTCTGTCTCCTTCTTCTGTATCGTTTTGTCTCCTTCTTCTGTCTCCTTCTGCTGTCTCCTTTTGTCTCCTTTTGTCTCCTTCTTCTGTCCCCTTTCTGTCTCCTTTTGGCTCCTTCTTCTGTCTCCTTTTGTCTGCTTCTGTCTCCTTTTGTCTCCTTTTGTCTCCTTCTTATGTCTCCCTTTGTCTCCTTCTGTTGTCTCCTTTTGTCTCCTTCGTATGGTTCCTTCTGTCTCCTTGTGTCTCCTTCTTGTGTCTCCTTTTGTCTCCTGTCTCCTTTTGTCTCCTGTCTCCTTTTGTCTCCCGTCTCCATTTGTCTCCCGTCTCCATTTGTCTCCTTTTGTCTCCTTCTGTCTCCTTTTGTCTCCTCTTCTGTCTCCTTTCTGTCTCCTTCTGTCTCCTTTCTGTCTCCGTCTTCTGTCTCCTTTTGTCTCCTTCTTATGTCTCCTTTTGTCTCCCTCTTTTGTCTCCTTCTGTCTCCTTCTTCTGTCTCCTTTCTCTGTCTCCTTTCTCTGTCTCCTTTCTCTGTCTCCTTTCTCTGTCTCCTTTGTGTTTTTATGTCTCCTCCCCAATTACTTTTCTCTTTACCTGTCTCTACAACTCCCTCTCTCTCTCTCTGTCTCTCTCTGTCTCTCTCTCTTTCTGTCTCTCTGTCTTTGTCTCTGTCTCTCTGTCTTTGTCTCTGTCTCTCTCTGTCTCTCTCTGTCTCTCTCTCTGTCTCTGTCTCCCTCTCTGTCTCTCTCTCTGTCTCTCTCTCTGTCTCTCTCTATATATATCTTTTAATCTCTCTCTCTATTTATATATATCTTTGTTTATCTCTGTCTCTTTTTCAGTCTTTGTCTCTATTTCTGTCTCCGTCTGTATTTCTATTTCTCCTTCTGTCTCTCTTTCTGCCTCTATCTCTCCTTCTGTCTTCTTCTCTCTTTCTGCCTCTATCTCTCTTTCTCTCTCTCTCTTCCCTTTCTTTCTCTTTCTTTCTCTCTAGCTCTTTGCCTCCATCTACACACA
>NW_013571055.1:19410-19664 GCF_000499745.2 Eimeria mitis | reverse complement strand
TATATATATATATATATATATATATATATATATATATATATATATATATATATATATATGAGTGAAGCTGCGTATACACAGTGTTCATAGTACCGTCAGCATGTGTAAGAAACTAATTTCTTTATTGTATACGCCTATGTGTATGTTACACTAGACTCTATCTCTTTGAATTTATAAAGAGAAAGCTGAGTGAGGAAAGCTGAGTAAAGGGGAGAACAACTGTGTTTTCTTTGGCTGCAGCAGCAGCATAGAGA
>NW_013571055.1:18929-19265 GCF_000499745.2 Eimeria mitis | reverse complement strand
TATATATATATATATATATATATATATATATATATATATATATATATATATATATATATATACATATATCCCTGTATAGCCGCAGAGTTGTAGCTGGGCAATTCATCCTTATTCTATAGAGTTACATTCATACGCTCGCTAGAGTCTATCTCCTCATCACCTTTTGTTGCTTGCTGCTTAGAGTAAAGGGGTTAGGGTTTAGGGTTTAGGGTTTAGGGTTTAGGGTTTACGATTCCTCCCTAAACCACCAAAGGTTTCTTAAGGTGTAAGATTCCAGCAACAGCAGTATTATATCTAATGTGCATATATAAACATTTCTCTACAAATGAAACAATA
>NW_013571055.1:18646-18902 GCF_000499745.2 Eimeria mitis | reverse complement strand
ATATATATTATATAAAATATATTATATATATATATATATATATATATATATATATATATATATATATATAGGATATCACAGCAAGCGCTGCAATATATTTACTAGTATCTACGATACTGCTGTAGATACACCTCTGGCTCTTTAAGAAAAGTTATACAGGCGAGTATAAACCTCTATAAAGTCATTTCTTATAAAAATAATTTCTTTTTTATTTCTACACTTACCCAGCTGAACCTGGCGATGCACAACAGCTAAC
>NW_013571055.1:15763-18601 GCF_000499745.2 Eimeria mitis | reverse complement strand
TATATATATATATATATATATATATATATTGTATTGAATGCGTTGCATGCTGTATTCTCAACTGCATAGGATAAAAAACGGCTAAGAGCAGTATAAATACATCTTAAGAAATTCCCTCTTCGTGCTTTGCTTCTCTCCCTCAGCAGCAGCAGCAGCAGCAGCAGCAGCAGCAGCAGGAGCAGCAGCAGCAGCAGGAGACAGAAGCCCCCCCCGTATTACGAATGGTTACAAGAGCTAGGGCTTATCTAAATGTATATTGTGTTAGTGGGTATTTCATGTGTCTCCTTTTTCTGTTTTTTTTCTCTCTGCCTGCATTCTCAGCTGCTTTTTCTTCTGTCTCCTCCATCGTATGAGCGAGATACGCAGAGATTTCTTTGGGTCAGACAGGCGGGCCTCTCTCACCTGCTGAAGCAAAGCATCTGTTAGCTGTGGGGGCCCCCCGTACCCCCCCTGGGCGTTGGGGGCCCCCTCCCCTGGTGTCTGTGCAGAGCCCCTCTCACTGGGTACAGAGGCAGGGGCCCCCAGGGGCCCCTCACCTTCTAGCAACACGCGGAGAGCTGGCTCGCAACCAACACCCCCCTGGCTGTGTAGATACACCTCAGGAGGGTCCAAGGTAGAGTTTGCCTCTTGCTGTAATGCATGCGCAACAGCTTGGCTGCAGAGAGACAGAGAGACAGAGAGAGACAGAGAGACAGAGAGAGAGAGAGAACAAGTGGGGGGATGTATTTGTGTTTATTTTTGTTATGTTTTGTAAGAGAGAGATAAAGGAAACAGTCAAGGAGACACATGAGGAGACAGCACAAGCTCACCTAACATAAGCCCGAAGCTCTCTCACCCTCTTAAGGGGCAATACATCGTAGTAAGGAATATGAGCAACACGAAAGCCTGCAGCAGCAGCAGCAGCAGCAGCAGCAGCAGCAGCGGCAGCAGCAGCAGCAGCAGCAGCAGCAGCAGCAGCAGCAGGAGACAAAGGATAAGAGAGATGTATAGTAAGCGGCAGCAGCTATGTTTACCCCCCACCCCTGTTGCCGTCCTCTTCTCTGTTTTTGTTTGTTTATGCTTGCTTGTCTCCGTCTGTCTCTCTCTGGCTGTCTCTCTATAGCAGCAAGCTGCGAGGGGCCCTGGTAGCTCTATGGAGAGCTCTGCTGCAGCAGAGCTGGTGACTGCAGTAGCAGCAGCAGCACAGCAGCAGCGCAGCAGCAGCACAGCAGCAGCACAGCAGCAGCAAAGCAGCAGCACAGCAGCAGCAAAGCAGCAGCACAGCAGCAGCACAGCAGCAGCACAGCAGCAGCAAGCGAAGCAGCACGAGAGCAAACAACGCACCTAACCGCGTCAGTATTCTGTGTTTTAGTTTGGAGGAAGAGTTCCTGCGGTGTACATACACATACACCACGCAGACAGGCAATCTGTCTGTCTCTTTCTGTCTCTTTCTGTCTCCTTCTGTCTCTTTCTGCTGGCTCTTTATCTATCTATCTGTCTCTCTCTTTCTCTGTCTGCCTCTGTCTGTATTTTTATGTTTCTCTCTCTGTCTCTCTTTTTTTTTTCTCTTTCTCTCTTTCTCCTCACCAGTGCAGGGACTCTCTGTAGAAGTGCTGCGGGCCGTCCACCTCCACTACCACTGCCTTCGCCCTGAGCTCCTCAGCAGCTGAAACACAGCAGCAGCAGCAAACCGCAGCAGCAGCAGCAGCAGCAACGGCAGCAGCAAAGGCAGCAACAGCAGCAGCAGCAGCATCAACGGCAGCAACAGCAGCAGCAGCAGCAGCAGCAACAGCAGCAACAACAGCAGCAGATGATTACCCCCACCCCACCGCCAGAAACACAAATCTTCATATTGAAGCAAAGGGCTACACAGCACACCCCAGCAGCAGCAGCAGCAGCCACAGTAGCAGCAGCAACAGCAGCTGCTGTTGCTGCTGCTGCATCAGCACCTGCTACGGGTCATCACCGATACCACAGCAGGCCCTGAAAGCCCCACATGCATGCATGCATGCATGCATGCATGCATGCATGCAGCAGCAGCGTTGAGGCTGCGGAGACATACCTGAGGGAGACCAGAGACCATCGTCGCCTACTAGCGACGCCTTGGGGTCCAGCTGCCGCTGCTGCTGCTGCGCATGCAGCTCCTCTCCTGTAAGGGGCTGAGCAAAGTCTACAGTGTAGGGCCCCACAGAGACCTGCGGGGAGACAAAAGGAGACAGGAGACAGCAGAGCATGCAGGCAAGGAGACAGCACAAAAAGGAGACAGGCAACATAGCGAGAGAGACAAAACAACAAAGACAAAGTTTATAGACATTCAGCAGCAGCAGTGTGTTGCTGTGTCTTCGCGAGCTGCAGCAAAACGCCGTTGCTGCAGCTGTTATCTGCTGCTGTTGCTGCTGCTTTCACCTGCTGCTGTTGCTGCTACTCTTATCTGCCGCTCTTGCTGCAGCAGCAGCAGCAACTGCTGCTGCTGCTGCTGGGGTTGTTGTGTTGCTGCTGCGGTGATGAGCTTGCCTCTGAGTAGTAGTGACACTGCAGGAATGTTGCTGCTGCAGCAACAGCCTCCTGCAGCGCAGAGGTGGAGGGGGCCTCTGGCTCTGTCTTTGTTAGCTGCGCGCGCTGCAGCACATCTCTTGCTGCTGCGCTGAGAGACTGGGCCCTGAAGGGCAAGTGCCCAGCCCTGCATGCAGCATGCACACAGCAGCAGCAGCAGCAGGAGAAAATAAAACATATGCTGCTGCTGCAGCAACAGATGCAGCAGCAGCACAAGCAGCTTACACAAGGGATGCTGTCTCCTGCCCAGGGTACAGCTCGCCATACCAACCCAGTATACAATACAATACATGATATACAATACAT
>NW_013571055.1:15405-15723 GCF_000499745.2 Eimeria mitis | reverse complement strand
ATATATATATATATATATATATATATATATATATATATATATATATATATATATATATATATAGTATAGGTTCATTCTGCAGCACCACTACCACCACCACCACCACCACCACAACCACCACCATAACCACCACCACAACCACCTGAGTACCCACCTCAGGGCCAGCTCAACTGTTTGCAGCTGAGAGATGCCTGCGGTGGGGAGACAGTGGACGTGCCGCAGCAGCTGCAGCAGCACAACGCATGCAGCGCAGCACGACCTAGGCCTGAGACAAGGGGACCCGTGAGGCAATAGGAGACCCTCCATACACCCTCTCTA
>NW_013571055.1:10163-10430 GCF_000499745.2 Eimeria mitis | reverse complement strand
GGGGGGGGGGGGGGGGGCGGGGGCCCTTCTTTTTTAAACACAGCAGAGAAAATAAAATTATAATTAAATAGTTAACGTTCAGCTGCAGAGAGCAGCAGTGGCTTGAACGCAACTTTGGGGGCCCCCCGGGGGGGGCCCCCAGGGGGCCCCCAAGAGGCCCCTAGGCTTACGTAGACCCCCGTGAGAGGCTGGGGGCCCCTTATGGTTTACCTCTAGTTGTTTGTGTATATTTATTTTAATGTATTTGTTTGTTCTTTGAGAGGAGAG
>NW_013571055.1:0-10119 GCF_000499745.2 Eimeria mitis | reverse complement strand
TGTTTTTTTTTTTTTTTTTTTTGTCTTGGTTCTGTCTCCTTATGCTGTCCCTGTGTCTCCTCTTGTCTTTATGTATGTCTCTTTATTTTATGTTATTTTGTTTTTTCTTTTTTTTTGTCTCTCTGTCTATCGGCTTTTGTTTGTCTCCTCTATACTTCTACAGTCTCCTACTGTCTCCTCCTGTCTCCTTCTGTCTCCTTATCATCCCCGTTGTGCCTCTTCTTTGTTTTTTTCTTTCTTTCTCTCTGTCCCCTTTCTTCCTCCTTGACCTTCTCCTACATTTTGACTCCGAACGGAGACAGTAGAAGTAAAGTGTCTCCTTTCTTACTTTTTTTTTTGTTTTTGTTTTTGTTTATAAATAGGCTCTCTCTCTCCTCTACATAAGAGGGAATATCATTNCCCCCCCTCCCCCCCCACCCGGGCCCCCCTGTCTCCTGCCTTGCTGCTGAGTGCCTGCAAGAGGCCTCAACCCCACGCAGCTGTCTCCTCCTCCTGTCTCCTTCTACACCGGAGAGCATACAGGGCCAACTGAACCTTCTTAGTTTCACTCACGTACTGCTATCTCGTTCCGCTTTTATATAAAACTTTTTTAAAGAGAAACAGAAACATAAAATATACTCAGGCTGAGCAAACACCCGCTCACAACACGAGCCTGTAGCCTAAACCCTAAACCCTAAACCCTAAACGCTAAACCCTAGACGAGCAAATGCCAGAGAAGACAATGAATGAGGTGCACATACACCTGGTGGGCCTGTGTACTCAAGTCCTTGAGTACGAATGCAGCTATAAGGTGAGGAGAGGAGAGGAGACACTCCGTTAAGCCGATGGAGACAGTGTATGCTGTCTAGCAGTGCTTCTTCCTGCTGTGTTTCTCTCTGTGGCTGCTAAGGAGACACTCTGTCTCTTTATTTATACATAAATTTATATTGTCCCCGCAGTAGATGCATTAGAAAGTGTGTAGAGACACTACACCGGGTGTATATACACCCCATTTCACTTCTCTTCATACCACACATACCATCGACCTTTTGTTTGTTGATATCTCTATGGGGCCCTAAACTTCTACTTATGATTAGTAAACTATATGCCGTCCCCCCCGTGTGTATATGAATGCTTACACCCCACACAGGGTGCTGAAGGAGGAGACAGTGTCTCCTAGAGCATAGGAAAGGAGACAAAGTGGTGGTTCTGTTAGTTAAGCACTTGCTTGTGTCTCCACACAGAGACAGAGACAGAGACAGAGACAGAGACACAGCTCAGGCGGAGACTGAAGAGGCTCCCCCTCACGTATATCTCTGCTCGAAGAGTGAAGGTAGAGCGGCCACAAGGCTCAAGAAGAAAAAAAACAACAACAACGATAAAAACTATAAAAAGAGGAACAGCAACAAAAACCAGAACAAGAGTAAGACAAGAAGGGGAACAATATCAATAGCAAGGAGAAAAAGAAAAAGAAAAAGAACAAAATAATAAAACCAGAAAAAAAAACATTTGTTTGGAGAGACGAGCAAACAAATTCTACTCAACTACAGCAACTAACAGAGGGACAAAGAAGGGACTGGCTGGGGCCCCAGGCAACGGGGGAGTTTGTATCGAGACGAGAGGCCTCGCAGCCGAGGAGCAGTAACGTATCTTTATATTCTATTTGTCTCTCTTTATTTATTCAGCTGTCACTAGGGCTGGGCTTATAGCCTCTCAGTAGTGTAAGTAAACTCTATGTAGTTTTCCTTTATGGCTCGTCTGAGCTGTGGATAGGGTATTGCTCACCTGTTTGTTCTTACTGTTGTTTGTTCTGTTTGTTTTTCTTACAGATAGACGTGTTCTAGGACTCATAGATGCTTCTAGGTATGTGTAGTGTGTCGTCTTAGTCTCTTTCTATGTCTCCAGCTGGGGGTGAGCAGGCCGACCTGGGCCCTCAGTTACCGGCTCAGCGAGTTAAATGCATGCAGTTGTGCATCTCCTTGTCCTACCAACTCTACTAAATGTAAATACTCAGGTTTTAGTCTGTGTAAAAGGGTTCTGCTTCTTCTCGTCTCTGTGTTGTCGCGACACCAGCACGCTGCAGGCCGTCGGCCCCGGCCTGGCTCGATGCTTACCTCGATGCACCGGCTTGACCGCACGTGTGACCCCTCGTTACAAAGAGAAGATCACATATTCGGAGTTTTAAGTGGATATATCGGTGGTGTTGCTGATAAAAATGCCGAAAAAAATGCACAATAGGAGGCCGACAGGACCTTCGGCCGCGGTGAGGACCTCGGAGCGTGCCGCGGTCACTCCGGAATGTCGAGCGTTTCGCCAAAAAAGGACCATAAAAGGGGCCAACAAGTGCATGAAAAACCTTATTTATATATTCGGAATATGTTTTAAAATATATTTTACAAAATTAATGAACATAAAAAAAGAATGAATCTGCCGCTCAACCGATGGCTGGCGGGCGAGACACTGGCGGGTGGTCCACAGGTGACCACCAGGGAGGGTCGATGAGGCAATTTGGGGTGAAAATCGAGAAAATAAGCCATTAATTCCTTCAGAAATGTGTAAAATATCAAAATTTTTCAATAAAAACAACTTAAATTGCTTCTTTTGATGTACTTATAGAGCCAGAGCTCCAAGCTCAGACAGC
Organism: Eimeria mitis; assembly: GCF_000499745.2. Classification (NCBI taxonomy): domain Eukaryota; phylum Apicomplexa; class Conoidasida; order Eucoccidiorida; family Eimeriidae; genus Eimeria; species Eimeria mitis. The sequence goes on along the minus strand of NW_013571055.1, from coordinate 7,499 downwards.
AAGCCACCGCAGCCATAGCTAACTGGAGGTCACCGCGTCGCCCGCGAGTCACCGCTCGCTGGCGCTTGCTGTTCATGTGTTTTCTTTGATTCATCTTCGTCCACTTTTACTTTATATCTCTAACGCAATCGCAATCGACATTTTCTACGCGTTAAAGATTTTCATCGAATACAACTTTTTACTCGTTGAAGATAAAGTGGACTCAATACAACTCTGTTGCACTCTCACCAAGTGCAAACTATCAAACTCTCAAGATGATCAACTTTACTAAGATGATCAACTTCACCTTATGCTCGACCAATCGGTAAGTTTAGAGCCTCTTCCTTCTCTCTTTTTGAGAAAGATGAAAACCACAACACATATACACACAACCAATGCTACATTTAGGTCAGAGTAGTGCTACATTAGAGCTCACAAGCACAAGAACAAACACAGTCAATCCTACCTACCTCCATCTCATCACGTCACCGAACTAGCTCGCTAGAGCCCAAGCACCGAGCAAGAGCTCGGCCTCATCACTTTACCTCTTCTAACACATAGATGACACATAGATTATGTTCTTTATCAGTACACGAGTTCATTCAACCCAAAAAGAGCCTCACACACGAGAGAATAACCCTCTAGGCCGAGGACCTTTGCCAGCTCACCACACCACCACTACACTGCACTACGAGGCCAGTCCTCGCCTCGCCCACTATCGATGCAGCGTTTGAATACATTTCCTTCTCCCTTCGTTTCTTTCTATCTTCAGAGTAAAGAGCCTCCGCAAGGCGGTTCTGGCACTGTTCGTCGTTGCCTTGGCTGTATCAGCCTTTGTGAGCTGCGGCTTACCAACTGAAAATGAGATTGTGGAGCAACCCGGAACTCCTCCTCCTCAGTGCCCTGCACCCCCCCCAACACCTACGCGTCCCTGTGGTGAGAAGATAGATACAGTAGCTAAGCTCAAGCGAGAGCTCGCTGCTACTTCAGTTTCATGTCTACAGATGCCCCTACTAGTCTTAGTAGGAAATGCTGAGAAACATGTAGCTAGCCAGCCGTTCTACCGGCATATGTATGTAGTAGAACAAGTCTATATTATACACAAGTTCGTGCTTTGTCCTTCATGTTCTTACAGAGACCTCTGCGAACGCTGCTAGAGTCGTAACCCAACAACGTCTCTGGGCCGCAGCAGATGCGATGAGGGCTGCGGAAGATGCAGCGAGAGCTGCAGAAGACGGGGAAGCTCAGGCGACTCAGCAAGAGCAAGGAAGCAGTGAGGAGACAGCCCCTGCACCTGCACCAGCAGAAGCCTCCACGGAGACTCCTGCTGCTGCGCCGGAGACGACACCGGCTGCAACTGCTACGGAGGAGGAGAGAGAGACTGAGGCAAATAGCCCAGCCGAAGCAGCCGAAGCCACTCCAGCCGAGGCTGAGAGGGAAGTTTCTCCTGCGTCTGGTTGCGAGGAGACAACAAGAAGAGAGCAAGGAGACTCTTCTTCTCGTCCCCCAAGACCCCCCCTTTGCGAGGCCCCCCCCGCCCGCTACAGCAATGATACTGAAGTCCAAACGGAACCCTACCCCGGTGGACCTTACTATCTACTAGTACGCGGAGGACGTGGAGCCCGGGTGTATCCCCGCCGGCCTGTTGTGAATGAGGCATCTCTCCTCTCAAACCCAGACTATCATAACCATACTAACCATAACAACGTCAACCACCCGCAAAGGACAAGGGGTTTGACTAACGGTCGCGGGAGAGGGGCTTATCTCAATGGCAGGCAAAACGTCTGGAATATAAACCAAATTCCTGGGCAGTTCCCTCATCAACTAATACAGCAACAGCAAGCACAGCAACAACACAGCACACACTCACCACACAACACGCAGCAACCACACAACACGCAGCAACCACACAACGCGCAGCAACCACAGAATACGCAGCAACCACACAACACACACCAACAATACAACACGCAGCAGCACAGACAATCACAGCAACGCCAACAGGCACAGCACTACCCACAACGCCAGCAATCATATCCGCACTCACAGCCACGCCAGCAATCATATCAGCAACCACAGCCACGCCAGCAATCATATCAGCAACCACATGCACGTCAGCAATCACAGCAGCAACCACAGCCACGCCAGTACATAGTACAGCCGCACCCACGGCAATACCAGTACACACCGCAGCACTCACGGCAGCACCAGTACATGCACCAACACGAGCAATCACGGCAGCAACCACAGGCAAACCAGCAAACACAACCACAAACACAGAAACAAAAGCAAACACAAGGACAGTCCCAGGAACAACAATCCCAGGAACAGCCACAGCCAAAAAAGAAATCAAAAGAACAGCCAGAGACGCCGCAGCAACCCCGCGAAGAAAACGAATCGCAACAAACGCCTGAACAGCAACCTGAGCAGCAGCAGGAGCAGTCAGAGCAGCAGGCTCAGGCTAAGCCCAGCGAGGGCGAGGCTGAGAAAGAACAGGAAGACCCCAACGAACTGCGCAAGCCCAGAATAAATATCTCGCGAGACTGGGACAAGTATGAGGGCCCTTACCTTTACCCTCATCTCCCTACGGTAAGCTAGACGAGGCCACATCCAATGAAGAAATATCCCTTCTCAAGTACCTAGCTAGCTAACTAGCTAGCTAGCTAGCTAGCTAGCTAGCCACCTAAATAGCTAGCTAGCTTTCAAGCTTATTTTTCTCCTTCCTTTCCTCCGCCTGTTTTTGTTTGCAGAGAAACACATGCTGCCAGGGTCCCCATGAAGTCCCCCCACCACCCCCACTGCCACCTCACGCTTCCGTAAGCTTATAAACTATTGAATGACTTACATATATATATATATATATATATATATATATATATATATATATATATATATATATATATATATATATATATGCTGTAGTGCCCTCTAGATTGCCTCCTACATAACAATAAATTCATGTTGACTCTCTGCCATCTCGTTTCCCTCACTTCTAAGTGTTTTTCACTTATTCTGTTTATTCTGTTCTGTTCGTGGAGTTAACCACAATATGGATAAGTTGCAGCACTCATCAAGTGTTTCTTTTCATGTTGTCTGCTCATCCTTTCTGTGCAGGCCCCCCAGCATTCTATCCCATACGACCCGTTTAGACGTCCGCTGCATACCCACGAGCCGCGCCGTTTCGAGTTGCAGCTTTTGAGAGATCTTGACGACCGCGTCACGCAAATACAGCAGCAGCGAGCTGAGCAAAGAGCTGAGGAAAGGAGAGAAAAGAAGGAGCAGGCGGATAAAAAACAGAAGGAACGCGAACAAGCTGGAGAAGGTGGACAAAAAAAGAAGCAGCAAGAAACCAATGACACCCCAAATGGGGAGCCAAAACCGAAGATACCGCAAAGGAAACAGCCCCATGATGCTAGCCAGCCTAGAGGGCTTAGGCCAGGAATGTCTCAGTCCTTTGCTCAGCAGCGAACGCATCTGAGAAAGAGAGAAGAGCACCTGGAGACTCAAGCGAGGATCTTGGAGCTACAGCAGCAGCAGCTGAACGAGCGGCTAGAATCCCAGCGAGCCAGGCGGGCCTCGGATGCATCAAGGGATGGCAGTGAGGAGAAGAGTGGCTCTCAGAAGTCCAGCGAAGCTGATGATGAGTTGCTCCGTCGGGATATGCAGATGCGGCGAGCCCTGCTGGAGCAGCAGTGGAGAAATCTGAGACAAGATCAAGCTTATGTGGATCAGAGGCAAGCATACTTGGAGCAGCCTGTACAGCCGAACAACCGGAACCCAGCCCCTTATTACCAGAGGCGCTGGCAGCGACCACGGTTCCCTGACGCGAGCCAGCTCGAGATGCAGCACGTGTGTCTCGAGCAGCAGCTCCGAGCGCTGCAGGAGCACCAAGATGTTGTCAACCGTCACCAAGGAAGGTGGCAACACCCCAAGTTCATCGAGCAACGCATAAACTTACTGAGGAAACAACATGAGTATCTCGGGGAGCTGCAGAAGAAGCAGAAGAGAATGCAGGAGGAGCGTCAGAGGCGGCAGCAAGCCAAAGCCAACAACAAAGATGAGAATGGCGACGACAGCGACGATGAGAAGAAAGCCAAAGACGGAAAAAAAGAGAAGAAAGCCAACGACGGCAAAAACGAGAAGAAAGCCAACGACGGCAACAACGAGAGGAAAGCCAACGACGGCAACAACGAGAGGAAAGCCAACGACGGCAACAACGAGAGGAAAGCCAACGACGGCAACAACGAGAAGAAAGCCAACGACGGCAACAACGAGAGGAAAGCCAACGACGGCAACAACGAGCAGCAATCCAACACCAACAACAACGGTGGCAGCTCAGGTGAAAACAGAGAAAACAAGCCAACTGACAGCAATGGCGGCAACTCAAATGAAAACAACGGCAGCAGCTCAAGTGGTGACAAGGACGATGACACCCCGTCATGGGTGCCTGATCCTAGCCCTCTTGGTTTCTATGACGGCTCCGGTTTGTGGATTCCCTATGGAATGGAGGATCATCACAAGCAGCAGCTGGACAAGGCTCGCCAGAGAGTAAAAGAAGAGCATGATGCACTTCTGGAGCAGCTCGAAAAAATTTGTGAACACAATGATAAGTTTGCATCAGGCAAGAGCTACGAAGAAATGATGGAGCATATTCCTTGCCAGCATCAATCTCAAGGAGGAAGGGGTCACCACGGCTACAACCGACCCAGAGGTGTTATGTCTGGTTCACCCTTGATCATCCCCGGGGGCATAAGCAACGACCGCCCACAGAACAGCGTCATACACTTTCGAACCCCTGTCAACGCCAACGGAGTTCCCCTTCATATTTTCCGGGATGATGTTGAGGTGAGATACAACTCTATATGATATACAGAGCAATGAGCTATTATATATAAATTAATATATTCTATCGTGCTGTTCTATATTGCTCTACTTTTTTTTTGTATCTGAATTGCATATATCGATAGATTTTTATATTATCTATATGTGTTGCTGTGTGATGGATGAATCGCAGTTCGCAAGAGCTGTGTGGAGGCGTATGTCTGCAAAGCTGAGGCACCAGATCTTCGTGATAAGGGAACAATGCAGACGCAAAGACGAACGTGAAGCTCGAGAGAAGCGAGAGGAAGAGGAAAAACAGAAGCGAGAGAAAAAGCAAGAAGAAGAGCGGCAGAAGAAGGAAGAAGAGCAAAACGAAAAGCTGCAGCACAAGGAAGAGCAGCAAGAAGAGAAGCCGCAGCAGAAAGAAGAGCAGCAAGAGGAGAAGTTGCAAAAGAAGGAAGAGCAGCCAGAGGAGGAGTTGCAGAAAAAGGAAGAGAAGCCAGAGGAGAAGCAGCAGAAAAAGGAAGAGAAGCCAGAGGAGAAGCTTCAGAAAAAGGAAGAGAAGCAAGAAGAGAAGCAGCAGAAAAAGGAAGAGAAGCAAGAAGAGAAGCTGCAAGAGAAGGAAAAGAAGGGAGGAAAGCAGCAAAAGAAGGATAAGAAGAAACGGCAAGCGGCAGCAAATGCTCAGCCTGCAGGAGAGAAGAAGGAAGAGAATAATCTTCCCGAGAAGAAACAAGAAAAGGAGGAGGAGCAGCAGGCTGCTGCAGCAGAGAGCAACAAAGTGCAGCAGGAGAAAGCAACTTCATCGTCCAGCTCTTCACCCCCAAAAACAAATGAAGCTCAGGAAACCACGAGAACCGAAGCGAACGCATCGGCAACAGAGGCCCCAAGGCCACCTGTTGTATCTCGTCCTGTAAATGATGAAGACGCAGGTTAGTTCTTTTCGCATTCTTTTTTTCGTTTCTTGGTGTTGAGTGTATTCTTTGGTTGTAGTATTAGTAGTAGATAATATCCCCCACAAACGTTCAGCTTGTTCTATCTTTTTCATCTGTATGTATTTTGTTGTGTATATGTTCACGTTTCTTCTCAGCCTTTGAAGGCCTACCAATCCTAGACCTAAACGCCATACGCTTTCGCACCCCAAGGGAACAGACAGGAGGAAGCGGGCCCAGCTCTGCACCACCTCCTCCTCCTCAGAGTTCATCGAATGGATATATCTCAGAAGCATTAGAGGATTTATATAGAGCACTGAGATCTGTTGATCCCCGAGTACAGTCTACAGATCAACCAGAGGTAGCACAAAATTCTACAATTCCTTTATCTCTGCGTTACAACCCCGCCATGGAGGAGCTTGTAAGAAATTCTATATTGAGATACTTGGGAGAAGGACGTTGGGAATCTTATGAAGAATTTGTTCTTTCACAAGGAAGAGTATTAGGGATGACAACGGATGAAGTCCTTTACACGCATTTGGTGTTCTATTTGAGTATTTTCACTCAACAGGTAACACAACACGTTGCTGATCTACTCAGAGAACACAGGGCGAGATATCGTGGACCCACCAGGCGTAATGCATACCAAAGAGGAGCCAATGCAAATACACAGAGTGGAGCAGATGGCAATGGTGATGCAGAAGAAGATATACAACCACGTATACGTCTATTCCAGTTGTTGCAAGCAAGATACAGGAACCAGATGGAGCAAAGAATCACGGAGATTCGTAAACTCATCACAGACGCGGTGACAGCTCAGTCTAGAGCAGCCAATGCATCTCAGCAATCTACGGAGGATCAGCAGAACAAAGCCTCTGAAACCTCTACTGACCAAGAGACCAAGACCCCCTCTCAGGACTCGAACAAGCCTGAACAAGAAGCTGCTGCTGAGCCCCCTAAGGACTCCAGCAGCCCTCAACAAGAAGCTGTTGCTGAGCCCCCTCAAGACTCCAACAGCCCTCAAGAAGAAGTTTCTGCTGAGCCAGAGCCAGAGGCCGTTGAGAATGTTGTTGCGGAGACAGCCGGAGAAGAGCAAGGAATACAGGAGACACGAGAAGTAGAAAATGATAACACAACACAAGATGATGAAATTCCCATTTGTCGTAATAATAACTCCAGAGCTTCATCTTAATTTATATTTATGTTTTATTTCATGTCTCCTGTCGTAGTAGCAGTTCAGTGTAGCTGACTTGGCTGCTTACACATACACACTACCTTGCTTTCTTCGTCGGACCGATGGAATGCCGTGTAGAATGTAAACGCGAACGAGGAGACAATAAGGGATGCATGCATGCATGCATGCAAGCATGGATACATGCATGCGTACACACATAGCCACGAGGGAAATGAGGAGCTGGCTAAACAGACGTTATACTGCTGGGTTCTTTTCTGAACACCCTGTGTATACAGGGCCCTCATACACCTCTATCAAGCCTCCACTGACAGTGAAAGGGTGTGGCTAGTATTGTTTTCCAAAGCCGAATTTGGTTTTGTTTCAATGGGGTGTACTCCCACCACAACGCAACGCGTACACTGCATTGACAGAGCAGTGGTTCTTATTACATGCATTGATTATATATCGCCTTAAAACATCAACAAACCTTCATAGTGCTGTAGATACACTCAATAGTTGCAAATCGTCAAGCTAGTTAGTATGAACATATATATATATATATATATATATATATATATATATATATATATATG
>NW_013571054.1:6433-7374 GCF_000499745.2 Eimeria mitis | reverse complement strand
TGATCACGCAGGCGGGGGGGCCCCCGTCGGCTGCAGCGGGGGCCCCTGCTACGCGAGCAAGGCTAACAAGGACTGAGTAAGCAGCTCCACTGAAATATAGTTTGTAAGATCTAAAGTAATGACAATTAAATGGCGTCTTGGTTTGAATTAGTTTGCATTCTATTCCATTCCCCCATTTCAACTGTCACGACGCCCACTCTTCCACCCCCCGCACTGTATACACAGCCAGCAGCCACAGCTGAACAGACTTGTATTACTTTAGATCTGAAGGCTGAATGTATATATAAGAGCCGCTCAGTCTGATGGCCTCTCATCATATTGTATTCCATTGCCTCAGACGCTAAATCATTGAGGTTTATTCATTTAGACATCACCGCCGTGCGGTGTTTTGTTCTACCTCTCTCCTCAAGGGTTGTGTCTTTTCCTCTTCTCCTCCAGTTAATTTCAATGGCTTTCATGCCACTGGAGGGAATTAGATCTCCTTAGCCCCTCCTGGATGCATTCTCCTTCTGCTGCTCCCGGCCCCGCCATCTGTAGATGGGGCCTACAATCGAATGCTGCTAACTCAACGCACTTCTTGGCTTGACCATGGGGGGGCCCCCCTGCTCAGGGGGGGCAATGAACTCTATTGGGGGCCCCGGGGGCCCCAATCCCCCCCTGTGAGACGCAGCGATCTTCCTGCTGTATTTGCTAAGAAGAGTAATATTGCGGGATGGCGCCTCCGAATATCTAAGCCCCCCCCTGTTTATCTCTGGGTCGTTTTGCTTCTCCTTTTGGTGCTGCAGATAGCAGCAAATCATGCTGATGCATTTTGTTTGAAGGGGCCCCTCTGCAGCTCAGCCCTCCCCTCCCCTCGCAGCTGTGGGGGCCCCCAATGGCCGACTGTCTGTACACAAGGCAGCAGCCCCCAGGGGCTACCCCATGGACGCCGTGCTTCTCCT
>NW_013571054.1:0-6333 GCF_000499745.2 Eimeria mitis | reverse complement strand
TATTTGCTAAGAAGAGTAATATTGCGGGATGGCGCCTCCGAATATCTAAGCCCCCCCCTGTTTATCTCTGCGTCGTTTTGCTTCTCCTTTTGGTGCTGGAGATAGCAGCAAATCATGCTGATGCATTTTGTTTGAAGGGGCCCCTCTGCAGCTCAGCCCTCCCTTCCCCTCGCAGCTGTGGGGGCCCCCGATGGCCGACTGTCTGTACACAAGGCAGCAGCCCCCAGGGGCTACCCCATGGACGCCGTGCTTCTCCTCTGCTGCAGCTGCAGCAACAGCAGCAGAAGCTGGTGCGGCAACTGCAGCAGCAGCTGCAGCAGCAGCAGAATTTAACTAGAACTGGGTGCCTTCCCAATACAGACGGAGGAGGAGATGTAGATACACCCGAGGAAGGAACCGAACAGCGCCTGTCTGCCCCTCCTGCTGCAGCAGACGGCCTCGAGCGTACATTGGACAGAGACCCCAGCGGGTGTGCCTCAAACCCTAGACCCTAAACCCTAAACCCTAAACCCTTTATTCGGCATGCGACTATACGCTTTATATATCTGGCGCCCTGGCGCCAGTGTGCACTGTGGTTCGAATATCTCAGCCCTTCTTGACTGCCTAAGAAGAAGTTAGGTGTATATACACAGGCTACAAGTGTACATACACCTCAAGTTCCTGGTTCCTAACGCCTCAGTAATGGGGAATGTCGTTCAGAAGTTTCAACATATATATATATATATATATATATATATATATATATATATATATATATATATATATATATATATATATGCAATACGTCTATACGTGCTTATATATGTACCTACATTTGTAATACTGGGTGGAGGGGCCGGTAGACTTGTATACGCGCCGTCTGCATGCATGCTGGGGTGTCTATATAGCTCATGTAAGGGAGACAAACGCCGTATTTGCTGCTGCTGCTGCTGCTGCTGCTGCTGCTGTCGTTTCATTGCTCAGGCAGCAGCACCCCACTGGGCCTGGGGCCAGCCCTTCGAGGGCCGAGGTTCAGTCCTTCTTCTCCTTCTTGTTAGCTTCCATGTCTCCTCCGTTTGCGCAGCAGCAGCGACTGCAGCAGCAGCGACTACAGCAGCAACGACAGCAGCAGCAGCGACAGCAGCAGCAGCGGGTCCTACCGAGTCCCGGAGCAGCAGTAGATGGCGTCTTGTTTCTCGCGGCATGCGCAGTGTCTCCCCACTGGGTTTTAACTCTGAACAAAGTGCAGCAGCAGAAACAGCAGCAACAGCAGCAGCAGCAGCAGCAGCAGTCAGACTGGGTGCTGCTGTGCAACCCCTCTACTAATGCACACCCGCCGTTTGCCCTTCCTGCGGAGACCCTCACTGCCTTCTTCGTTTTCCTCCGACAGCTTCTCCCTAGGTAAAACCTGCAGAATATCTCCGTTAAGGTTAAGGGTTTATGGTTTAGGGTTTAGGGTCTGATATCTAACAAAACCCTCCTCTCTGCCTTTGCCTCATTCCTGCGGGTTGCTGTCCCTCTGCCCACTGCCCCTCAAGCTCACTGGGTGACCAGCAGCTCCGCATATATCCCTGCAATCGACTTGGGGCTGTCGTTGCATGCACCGCATGCAGGCGATGCATGCATGCATTCTTTGTTTTTCTGTGTTTCTTTGGTTTTCTGTTGTTCATGCAGATTGCCGCCGTCTGCTATTACGCGTCTTATAGCTCCTCTCTTTGTCCTGGGCCGTTCGATAGGTGTGGCGACCCCACCGTCCCCAGATGTGCCTGAAGAGGTAAAGGCGCTGGCGGAGGCGTTGCTGCTGCTGCTGCAGGGGGTGCTGCAGCGTGCTGCAGCAGAGGCCCCAACACTGCCGCCAGGGGAAACAGTACAGCGGGTTTCAACAGCCTGCAGTGCACTCACAGACTGGAGCAGGAGGCTGTCTGGCCCCAGCAGCACGCTGCTGCCGCTGCTGCTGCTTCGGGCCCCTAGCAGTGGACAGGAGTCTCTACAGGAGGAGGACATACTGCTTGAAGCCCGGGAAGCAGGGGCCCCTGGGGGATCTGCTGCTGCTGCACTTGCTGTGGCGTTGCACCGCAACGGGGCCCCCGTTGTGCCTTGGGATATCTTGCTGGCCACCGCCAGCCTCATAGAAGCATCTGCAACAGCAGCAACTCGCGGGCTGCAGGGCGGTGTTGCACCGCCTCAGCAAATGCCTGGAGTTGTCGACGCCCCGATCCGCCCGCACTCGCAGCAGCAGCAGCAGCAGCAGCAGCAGCAGCAGCAGCAGCCTTCGAAGCTCCGGGCGTTTCCACCGCAGCAGACACCTGCTGAAGAGCTGCGTGAACTGGTGACGGCGAGGTCCTCCTGGTTGCCTGTGTATTACATGCTGATGCGGCTGAGTGGGGGCATTTGGCTGCCTTCAGTGCAGCAGCTAGCAGAAGCTGCAGCAGCTCAGGGGACGCGTTTGATTGAACTCTTCATATCACAGCAAGAACAGCAGCAAAAGCAGCANCTGCAGCAGCTCAGGGGACGCGTTTGATTGAACTCTTCATATCACAGCAAGAACAGCAGCAAAAGCAGCAGGGACTTGAAGAAGCAGAGGAGACACAAAGTGCTGCCTGGGCTGCCGTCGGCCGCATGCTGCACCTGGAAGTGCAGCAACTCGCAGCGTCTCTGGCGCGGCTGCACTCCCTCAGACCACTGAGAGGCATGGGGCATTTTGCTGCTGCTGCAGTGGCGTTCGATCGATTCCTGCATGCTCAACAGATGCAGCAGACGTCACCCCCGCCAGACGCAGAAGCATCACCAGCAGCAGGAGCAGCAACAGCAAGGCCCTCTGGTGAAGCTTCTTCGTCGCAGTTGAGGCCCCTTCTGCACACACACGAGCCGCCGCGGGGCCTGAAGGAGGCGGAGAGGAGAATTCGTTTCTTCTGTTCGCTTGTCACCCTTGGGGCTACAGATCCGTCTTTGTTCTCAGGCGTTGCTGCCTGTCTCCCCTCTGAAGCCCAAATCTACTCCTTCACCTTGCACCAGCCGACGCACCAGCAGCAGATGAGCAACACCCGAGCAGCAGGAACAGCAGCAGCAGCAACGACGGCGTGCGCGCAGCAGCTTCCCCTAAAACTACTGCAGCGCCTGTTGTTTGCATGCAGCTGGGTGGGCGAGTGGCCCCTCGTGGTGTTGGGCCTGAAGATCCTCCGCCACCGCCTGGAAACTCTCACGCTGCAGCGTTTGCTGGATGCACGTTCTGCTGCTGCCTGTGGCAGCAGAGGCAGCCGGGGACCTGAGGAAGCTGCATTCAAAACAGCAGCAGCAGGAGCAGCAGCAGAAGAGGAAGCTGATGAGCGACATACAGCTGAACTCGTGGGGAAGACGCTGGCGCTGCTGCAGAAGAACACGCATGGGAAATGGCGCCCATTCAAGGGGGGCCCCTCTCCTCGTGTCTCATCNCGCTGCTGCAGAAGAACACGCATGGGAAATGGCGCCCATTCAAGGGGGGCCCCTCTCCTCGTGTCTCATCCTTTGCCTCCTCCCCCCGATCAAAAGGAGACATAATACAACTCCAGGATGCCTTGTGCGGTCTGGCCTCAGCTGCAACGCTGTGGGCTGCTGTCAGTGGCTTCAGGAGGCAGCGCCCCGAAGACGTCGCTCTTCTTACATTCTCTCTCATCCCCTTCTGGATCCAGGCGCAGCAAGATGAAGGCGCTGCGCCTGTGCACACGCAGCAGCAGGTACACACCATCCGCGCTGCAGCAGCAGCAGCAGCGGCAGCAGAACACGACGGAACTCACGCGCTGCACCACCAACAAACCCAGCGGATGCAGGATGCACCGAATTTCACCGCATTGACCCGCAGTTTGAGAGGCTTTCACACATTTTCTTCAGTTTCGGGTGTATCTCCAGCTCGTTATGTTGATCCCTCTGCTATCGAGGTACGTCTTCTTTTGTATTTCTTTTCAGATATTTTCTCTCAGCTTGCCTGTGCTGCGTGTCGTTGCTGCCTCAACAGCAAACATCAGCACATTGCCCCTGCTTTTGCGATTCAGTCTTTGAGCGTTTTGCTTTTTGTCTGTCTTTTTGTTTTTTCTGCAGTTCTACCTAACAGAACTGCTCGAAAAGAGGGGCCAGGCCTTAACAACGTGGCCTTCACCGTTGCTGTTCCTCCTCGGGTATAATATCCTCCGTCTCCGCCGCAGCAGAGGGAACGAAGCGTTCCNTCACCGTTGCTGTTCCTCCTCGGGTATAATATCCTCCGTCTCCGCCGCAGCAGAGGGAACGAAGCGTTCCGAATTGTATCAGATGCAGCTTCAACAGCAACAGCAGCAGCAGGAGAAGCAGCAGAAACAGCTACGGGTACAGGGCGCTCAGTCGGTGCTGCTGGTGTTGCAACTCAGCAGCACCAGCACCAACTCGGCACCGAAGCAGAAGCAGCAGCAGCACAGCTCCTACTGCGGGTGGTCGCTGCGATTGAAGAAAGCGTCTCGTTCCCGGAGGCTGTCAACGCTTGGTACCGTACGGGGGCCCCCGGGGGGGGCCCTAGGGGGCCCCGTGGCGAACCCCTCAAGACACAGCGCGACGGAGATTCATTTTTCAGCTCCGCAACTCTCACTAGGAGTACCGGGCAGTCGAGGACTGCTACTGCTGCTGACGCTGCTTCCGTGACGGCGACTTCTGGGGCTCCAGTTGCAGCCAGGCCAGCTGAGATTCGTCGTGCAGGGATGCGGGAGGTTGGATCTTTCTTATGGTCTTTAAACCGTGCTGAAGGCGGCCTGGGTGCCGCCGAAACCATGGATGCTGATGCTTCACTATCTGCTGCTGCTGCTGCAGCTGAAACACAGCTGTCGCCCTTCGGGAGCAGTGAGAGGCACGCGAAGCCGTTAACTCTGCAGCAAGCAGCACGACTTGCAGCCCGCAGCATCAGGCGGCCTGGTGGGTTTGCTGATAAGCTGGCGTTATATTGTGAGGCGGCAACCCGAGCAGCAAATGACTCTCTCCTTCAACGNGCAACAGCGACCCTTTGCTGCTGCTGCTGCAAGCGGAGCAAGCAGCAGCACCGCTGCAAGTGGAGAGGCGGTTGGGATGGACTATCGCCCTCAGGCTGTTCTAGCTAGGCTGAAGTCGTATTGTTTGAAGGCCCCAGCAGCATTTAAATCTCCTATTTCTTTGCTGCGGCATGAAAGGCCACCTCTGAGTTGGGTGTCGACTGCTGGAGTTTCTCTGGGGCTGCTCCTCAATTTCTTCTCCTCGTGCAGACCTGAAACGCGCCGCCATATTCTGTGGGTCACATTCAGTGCCTCACAGTATCATTAGCATAACTCTACTACCGTTACAGAGTCTATCGGGCTCTGCTGCTGCTGTGGGTGCTGGTGCTATTGGTGCTGTGGCACTTGCTGCTGTTGTAGCTACTATTGAAGAGGCTCAGCGTATTGCTTCAGCGTCACTCTTGCTTTCGCTGCGTGCATTTGCTGTTGTATGCTGCAGGTCTGGAATTGTGCATGCCCCGCTATTAGCAGCAGAATGCGGGATGCTGCAGCTTTTTCATTTGCTGCGGCCGCTGGCTGCTGTTGCTCGCGCGGGCCCAGAGGCGTCTGACTCCGAATCCGGGGATCGGGATCGTCTTAGCGATCCTCTTGTCTCTGCAGCAGGTGACCGCGGCTCAACAAGTCTGCAAGAAGCAATGGCTGAGCAGCAGCTGATTGACCCGAACAAGAGCAGCAGCAGCAACAGCAGTGTGTTCCGTCTGCTGCACGAGGCGGACGCTTTCCTCTTCGCTGTGGCTGCGGCTTTGCTGCGGCTCGCCCAAAACATTTCAGCTCTTCCGGTGGACTCGCCGAGGACAGCAGCACAAATACAGCTGTTGCTGCTGGCTTCGAGCGATTTCGCAACTCTGCTGCATGCACACTGCTGCTCAACAGGAGCAGGTGCAGCAGCAACAGAAGGGGAGAAGGCAGCTGCGCCGAATCCCTCTGGGGTGACAGCGTCAGCGGAGTTTCGTCTTGTGATGCAGGAGCTTCTTTCAATATTCAGCAGGCTTGTTGTTCGGCATGCTCCTCAGATTCAGGAGTCTTTAGCGCTGCTAGCAGCAGCAGCAGAAACCCTCAGTCTATGCGGAAGACACGTGACTCTTCCATCGGGATCTAAGAAGGCATTAGAGGCATTTGCTTCTGCTGCTATTGCTGCGCTCCGTCAACCACCCCAACACCATGCAGCCCAGCGGGGGGCCCCCAGCTCGCCCGCCTCCCCGCCGCAGCGAGGAGGCGGACCGGAAGAGCTGAGGAGGCTGGCCACCGCGCTGGAGGCCCTTAAATTTGTTGAACTGAAATAAACAAACTCTAATAACCGAAATAGTAGGGAGAAAGATACGACGACCAG
>NW_013571053.1:5025-6040 GCF_000499745.2 Eimeria mitis | reverse complement strand
CTGCTGCATCAGCTTTGCCTTCGCCTCTGCGCGCCTCTCTGGGGTTGTATCGCTCTCGGGGAGCTGCAGCAGCAAGAGATGCAGCAGCAGTGCAACAAGAAACAGCAGCAACTGCAGCAGCAGCAGCAGCAACAGCAGCAGCAGCAGCAGCAGCAGCAACTAACCACCAAAGCGCAACATCGCAGCAAGGGTAGAGAGCCTCAGCGTCATTGGGGTCGACCTGAGACCTAAAGGAGACAAAAGGAGACAAAAAGGAGACAAAAAAATATAAAAGGAGACAAAAAGGAGACAAAAAGATATATAAAAGGAGACAAAAGGAGACAAAAAAGGAGACAAAAAGGAGACAAAAATATGTATAAAAGGAGACAAGATATATAAAAGGAGACAAAAAGGAGACAAAAAGATATATACAAAGAGACAAAAAGGAGACAAAGAGAGACAACAAAGGAGACAAAAGGAGACAAAAAGGAGACAAAAAGGAGACAAAAAGATATTTAGGAGGCGACAAAAAGAGACAAAAAAGGAAACACAAAAGGAGACAAAAAGGAGACAAAAAGGAGACATAAATGGAGATATAAAAGGAGACAAACAGACAAAAAAGGAGACAGAAAGGAGACAAAAGGAGACAGAAAGCAGACAAAAGGAGACAATAAAAGGGAGACAAAAGAAAAAACAAAAGGAGACAAAAGGAGACAAAAGGAGACAAAAGGAGACAGAAAAAGGAGACAGAAAGGAGACAAAAGGAGACAAAAGGAGACAGAGGGTCTGTGTCTCTCTGACGCCTCTGTCTTTCCGTTGGTCGTCTCCATCTTCGCAGCAACAAACCCTCTCTGCTGCTGCAGCAAAACACCACAGCAGCAGCAGCAGCAGCAGCAGCAGCAGTAGCAGCAGCAGCAGCAGCAGCAGCAGTAGCAGCAGCAGCAGCAATGAGAGCCTCAGCAACAACAGAATACAAGGAGAGAAGCAGCAACACGGGAGACACAAACAAACAGTGTGCACTGTCTTGCTGCTATAG
>NW_013571053.1:4560-4925 GCF_000499745.2 Eimeria mitis | reverse complement strand
AGCAGCAGCAGCAGCAGCAGCAGTAGCAGCAGCAGTAGCAGCAGCAGCAGCAGCAGCAGCAGCAGCAGCAATGAGAGCCTCAGCAACAACAGAATACAAGGAGAGAAGCAGCAACACGGGAGACACAAACAAACAGTGTGCACTGTCTTGCTGCTATAGTGCTGCTGCAGCAGCAGCAGCAGCAGCAGCAACAGCTGCAGCAGCAGGTGCAGCAGCAGGTGCAGCAGCAGCTGCAGCAGCACCTGCAGCAGGTGCAGCAGCAGCTGCTGATGATTCTGCTTCTGCTGCTGCTGCTGCTGCCGCTGCTGTTATTGTTGTTTAGGTCCGAGTAGAAAGGAAGCTGCTGCTGTTGTTGCTGCTGCTGC
>NW_013571053.1:3765-4460 GCF_000499745.2 Eimeria mitis | reverse complement strand
AAAAATAAATAAATATAAATAAATAAATATAAATAAATAAATATAAATAAATAAATATAAATAAATAAATGTAGATAAGTAAATGTAAATGAAGATGGTGAGGGGAGAGAGGGCGAGAGAGGGAGAAAGAGGAGGAGACAAAAGGAGACAAAGGAGGAGACAAAAGGAGACAACGGAGGAGACAAAAGGAGACAGTAAAAAGGAGACAAAAGGAGACAAAAGGAGACAAAAAGAGACAGAAATACAGAACAGAAAAGAGAGAAAAGGAGACAGAAAGAAAGAAAAGGAGACAAAAGGAGACAAAAGGAGACACAAAGAGACATCAAAAGGAGACAAAAGGAGACAGAAAGAAATAACGAGGAAGAAACAACACAGGCGAGAAAAAAGGAGACAGTAAAAAGGAGACAAAAGGAGACAGCAAAAAGGAGATAAAAGGAGACAATAAAAAAAGGAGACAAAAGGAGACAATAAAAAGGGGATAAAAGGAGACAAAAGGAGAGAAAAGGAGACAAAAGGAGACAAAAGGAGACAAAAGGAGACAAAAGGAGACAAACGAAAGACAAAAGGATACAAGAAGAGACAGCAAAAAGGGGAAAACGGAGACAAAAGGAGACAACAAAAAGGAGACAAAAGAAGACAATAAAAAGGAGACAAAAGGAGACAAAGGGAGACACTAAAAGTTACAAAACAAAAAC
>NW_013571053.1:3188-3464 GCF_000499745.2 Eimeria mitis | reverse complement strand
AGCAGCAGCAGCAGCAACAGCAGCAGCAGCAACAGCAGCAGCAGCAGCAGCAGCAACAGCAGCAACAGCAACAGGGACAGCAGCAACAACACAAGCAGCAGCAGCAGCAGCAACAACACCAGCAGCAGCAGCAACAGCAGCAGCAGCAGCAGCAGCAGCAACAGCAGCAGCAGCAGCAGCAGCAGCAGCTGACCTTGGTAGCTAGACAAGACATGCTGATGGTTTGGTTCTTACGCAGCTTCACTATGGGGATACCAGACTTCAACACACACACAC
>NW_013571053.1:275-3173 GCF_000499745.2 Eimeria mitis | reverse complement strand
CAACCCCCAACCCCCACCCCCCACCCCCCAAACCCTAAACCCTAAACCCTAAACCCTAAACCCTAAACCCTGTATAAAAAGGGTTTACAGTGATTCCTTCAGCCTGCATGTCAGTGGGTGAGGGGACAGGGAGAGGGGGGGCGACGAAGCTGCTGCTAGAAAGCCCCAAAGTTTTGTCTGGGGTTAGGTCTGCATGCGTCAGCAGCAGCGTGTCTGCGTCTGCTGCTGTTGCTTCGAGAGTGTAACGCACGGAGCAACGCCCGCAGTGGTCTGAACATAAACATTGCTGCAGCAGCAGCAGCAGCAGCAGCAGCAGCAGCAGCGGGAGCAGTGAGAGCAGCAGCGGGAGCAGCAGCAGCAGCAGCAGCAGCAGGAGTGGGAGCAGCAGCAGCGGGAGCAGCAGAAAAAGAAGGAACAGAAAAGGAGATGGAATACAGCAGCAGAAACAGCAGCAAATAAAGCAGCAGCAGCAGCAGCAGCAGCAGCAGCAGCAGCAGCAGCAACAGCAATGGTGGAAGCAACAGCAGCAGCAGCAGCAGCAGCAGATAGCAGCAGAAGGGGAGACATATACAGAAGCTTTGCTGCTGCAGCAGCAGCAAAAACGTCTCCCAGCAGCAGCAACGGCAGTAGCAGCAGCAGCAGCAACAGCAGAAACAGCAACTGCAGCAGCAACCCTAAACCCTAAACCCTAAACCCTAAGTCCCTAGGCTATATATATCTCTTGCGGTGTATCCTCAAACCCTAAACCCTAAACCCTAAACCCTAAACCCTCACATCCCTAGAGACGAAGCTCTCCACATTGGAGCTGTCGATGGGCAGCAGACCCAACCTGAAACAAAACACAAACCCTAAACCCTAAACCCTAAACCCTAAACCCTAATTCCTAGCCTAAAGTGGTAAACCCTAAACCCTAAACCACAGTTATATAAACCCTCATCGACCCCTACAAGAAGCCCCTTATAGGTGAACTGTTTCACACAGACAAAACCCTTGCAATCCACAATCTAGGGTTTAGGGTTTAGGGTCTAGGGTTTAGGGTTTAGGGTTTAGGGTTTAGGGTTTAGTACCTGTGCACAATGTACTCATCATGCAGCACGCTGGTGTTCTCGAAGACAGTCACCAAATCTATCGCCAGAGTTGGAACCTCAGATATCTGGATTCATAAACAATAAACCCTAAACCCTAAACCCTAAACCCTAAACCCTAAACCCTAAACCCTAAACCCTAAAACTAAACCCTAAACCCTAAACCCTAAACCCTAAACCCTAAACCCTAAACCCTAAACCCTAAACCCTAAACAACCCTAAACCCTAAACCCTAAACCCTAAACCCTAAACCCTAAACCCTAAACCCTAAACCCTAAACCCTAAGCCCTAAACCCTAGAATCTGAACTCTAAACCCTTAACACTAAACCCTGAATTCCACCGTTTCAGCAGTTTCATGCAACTAGTCAATCCTAAACCCTAAACCCTAAAACCCTAAACCCTAAAACCCTAAACCCTAAACCCTAAACCCTAAACCCTAAACCCTCGTCTTACCATTACTCTTCTGAGAGCATTTGCAATGGAGACATCACAGTTACTAAGAGTGAAGCGAACCACTTTATTAGATAGCTCGGTAACCCTAATAGCTGCTTGTGCTAGCTGCTGCTGCTGCTGCTGCTGCTGCTGCTGCTGCTGCAGCAGATGCGGCTGCTGATTCAGCCGCTGCAGTGCAGCAGCAGGGCCCCCAATAGACCCACCAACAGAGCTGCTGTAGTCAGCAATGTTACTCATCCTTGCTGCTGCTGCTGCTGCTGCTGCTGCTGCTGTTGCTGCTGCTGCTGCTGCTGATGCTGTTGCTGCTGCTGCTGCTGTTGCTACTGCTGCTGCTGCTGCTGCTGTTGTTTGCTTACTCGCCCCCAAGCCATAACAACGCCGGTATTAACTGCAGCAGCAGCAGCAACTGCTGCTGCTGCTGCTGCTGCTGCAGCTGCTGCAGCTGCTGTTGCTGCTCGCTCCTCGAATGGAGCCCCAGGGGAGAACCAACTGTTGTTAGGGTTTAGGGTTTAGGGTTTAGGGTTTAGGGTTTAGGGTTTAGGGTTTTGTATACAGTCTGGGGTGTATGTACACCCTAGATCTTCCCTCGAGGGTTTAGCTGCAAATGGAAGGCCAAAGAGGGGCCCCAACAACCTCAGCATTAGGGTTTAGGGTTTAGGGTTTAGGGTTTAGGTTTCAGGGTTTAGGGTTTAGGGTTTAGGGTTTAGGGTTTAGAGGTTTATAAAAATTCCATCGAAGGCTTGCTGAAGAGTAAACCCCTTTAAAGGGCAGCCGACGCATGCAGCAGCAGCAGGCCCTGCTGCTGCTGCTGCTGCTGCTGCTGCAGCAGCAGCAGCAGCAGCTGCTGCTGCTGCTGCTGCTGCTGCTGCGTCTATGAAACTAACAGCAGCTAATTAAATAATAATTAAAATCAGTGCGTTTCAGGTGTATAGGCAGCTACAGCTTCTCCCCCTCCTCGCCGCCACCAGCAACCGATCCAAGCAGCAGGTGAGGTGTACAGACACCGCAACAATTTCCCTTGCTGCTGCTGCTGCTGCTGCTGCTGCTGCAGCAGCAGCAGCAACAGCAGCAGCAGCAGAAAGGGCAGCAGCAGCAGCAGCAGCACTCATCAGAACCGCTCGGTACCATGCCACCACATTGACCTGTGTGGCAACTGCAGCAGCAGCAGCAGCAGCAGCAGCAGCAGCAGCAGCAACGGCAGCAGCAGAAACACCAGCGACACCAGCAGAAACGGCAGCAGCAGCAACATGAGCAGCCGTAGCAGCAGCAGCAGCAACAACAGCAGCAACAGCAGCAGCAATAGCAGCAGCACTGGCAGCAACAGCAGCAGCAATAGCAGCAGAAATAGAAGCAGCAACA
>NW_013571053.1:0-175 GCF_000499745.2 Eimeria mitis | reverse complement strand
AGAAACACCAGCGACACCAGCAGAAACGGCAGCAGCAGCAACATGAGCAGCCGTAGCAGCAGCAGCAGCAGCAGCAACAACAGCAGCAACAGCAGCAGCAATAGCAGCAGCACTGGCAGCAACAGCAGCAGCAATAACAGCAGAAATAGAAGCAGCAACAGCAGCAACAGCAGCA
>NW_013571052.1:7589-7917 GCF_000499745.2 Eimeria mitis | reverse complement strand
TGCTGCTCCTGCTGCTGCTGCTGCTGCTGATGGTGGTGGTGGTGGTGGTGGTGGTGGTGCTGATGGTGATGGTGGTTGTGGTGGAGGTGGTGCTGGTGCTGATGGTGGTGGTGGTGGTGCTGCTGCTGCTGCTGCTGACTATGGTGTAGTTGTGGCTGCTGCTGCTGCTGCTGCTGCTGCTGCTGCTGCTGCGGCTCTTGCTGCTTTTTGCTGTTGGTTTGTGTTGGTGTTGAGGTTCTTTTCCCTTTTAGTCTCCTTCTATCTCTTCTTTTCTCTTCTTTTCTCTTTTTGTCTCTTCTTTTCTCTTTTTGTTTATTTTGTCTTTTTT
>NW_013571052.1:7264-7525 GCF_000499745.2 Eimeria mitis | reverse complement strand
CTTTTTTCTTTTTTCTTTTTATTTTATTTTTTTTTTTTTTTTCTACAATACTTCTCTTAACCTCACTCAATCTCTTTTAATCCCTTTTTAATATATCTTTCTGTCTCTGTTTGTCTCCTTTTTTATTTTTTTTTATTTTTTTTTATTTTTTTTTATTTTTTTTTATAGGATGGGATCACATGAATATACTGGGAAACTCGCTGGAACAAATTGCCGCAGAAAAATCAAAAATACTCAAAAAAAACACAGACCTCGTACTAG
>NW_013571052.1:6802-7244 GCF_000499745.2 Eimeria mitis | reverse complement strand
TTTTTTTTTTTTTTTTTTTTTTTTTTTTTTTTTTTTTTTTTTATTTGTTCTTGTTTTTCTTTTTCTTTTTTTTTATTTACTCTTGCTTTTGTTTTTTTTTTATTTATTCTTCTTTTGCTTTTTTATGTTATGGGTTTAGGGGTTAGGGTTTAGGGTTTAAGGGTAGTTTAGGGTTTAGGGTTTAGGTGTTTTTCTCTTTCTTTTATTTATTTTTGTTCTTGTTTTTGTTGTTTTTATTTATTTTTGTTTCTTTTTTTATTTTGTTTTCCTTTTCCTTTTTGCTTTTGTTCTGTATTTTATTTCTAGTTTTAATTTTTATTTGTATTTATTTATCTTTCTTATTTTTTTATTTTAATTTTAATTTTACTTTTATTTATATTCGTATTTCGTTTGGTCTCTATCTGTCTCTATCTGTCTCCTTATCTATCTCTATCTACCTCTG
>NW_013571052.1:5835-6702 GCF_000499745.2 Eimeria mitis | reverse complement strand
ATATATATATATATATATATATATATATATATATACATATATATATATATATATATATATATATATGTATCTGTTTGTCTCTTTATAGGTCCTTCACTGTGTTTTTTTGTATCTCTCTCAATCTGTCTTTTATCAACCCGCATCTGTCTCCTTGTGTATATTTATAAATAAATATATATTTATTTGTTTTTATTTGTCTCTTTATAGGCCCTTCTGCGTCTATATTTCCTGTTTTTTGGTCTGAAGCTGCTTCTCTACATTGTGATGTTTGGGAGGTAAAAGGAGACACCCGAGGAGACACTTTCATCACAGAGAATAGTAGAATTGCAGAGTAAGTTTTTTTTATTTATTTTTATTTATTTATTTATTTTTATTTATTTATTTATTTATTTTTATTTGTTTTTATTTATTTTTATTTATTTATTTATTTTTATTTTTATTGTTTGTTTTATTTTTATTTATTTTTATTTGTTTTTATTTGTTTTTATTTGTTTCATTTTTATTTATTTGTTTGTTTATTTTTATTTGTTTTTGTTTGTTTTGTTTTTATTTATTTTTATCTGTTTTTATTTATTTTCATTTATTTATTTATTAATTTGTTTGTTTATTTATTTTTATTTATTTTTATGTATTTATTTATTTTATGTATTTATCTACTTCTTTTGATTTATTTATTTATCTTATTTATTTTTAATCCGTTTTATATATTTTTTTGTTGTCTCCTTTTGTCTCCTTTTGTTTCTTTTTATTTATTTCTATACTGTCTCCTTTTGTCTCCTTTTATCTCCTTTTATTTGTACACTGTCTCCTTATGTCTCCTTGTGTCTCTCTTTATTTCTGTATTGTCTCCTTTTGTCTCCTTTTCTC
>NW_013571052.1:4393-5700 GCF_000499745.2 Eimeria mitis | reverse complement strand
CAGCAATCCCCCATTGCGGGGGCAGCAGCTTTCGGAGCAGCAGCTGCGTGCTGCAGCACGTCTCTGCTGCTGCTGCAGCAGCAGCAGCAGCAGCAGCAGGGGAGCAGCAGCAGCAGCAGCAGCAGCAGCAGCAGCAGCAGACGAGACAGAAGAGTTTAATCTTCCTGTCCCTCTTGGAGTTGTTCTTGATGTCGGACACAACGAAAGTGCACTAGATAGACTCTTTCAGGTCTGCTGCTGCTGCTGCTGCTGCTGTTGGTGCTGTTGCTGCTGCTGTTGGTGATGTTGCTGCTGCTGCTGGTGTTGGTGATGTTGCTGCTGCTGTTGCTGTTGCTGTTGCTGTGGTGTTGGTGGTGCTGCTGTTGGTTGTGCTTTTGCTGCTGCTGTTGCTACAGCTGCTGCTGCTGCTGTTGCTGCTATTGCTGCTATTGCTGCTGCTGCTGCTGTTGCTGCTGTTGCTGCTGCTGCTGCTGCTGCTGCCTTGTGGTTTGGAGCCGTCCGTCTGTCTTGGTTTTTTGTCTCTTCTTTATCTGTATTTGTCTCCTTTGTGTTGTATTTTTCTTCTTTTTGTCTCTTTTTCTGTCTCCTTTCTTTTTTTTTTCTTTTTTTTCTCCTTTTTCTGTCTCCTTTATTCTTTCTGTCTCCTTTTGTCTCCTTTTGTCTCCTTTTTGTGTTTAGTTGGTTGGCTATCGTTACTTTGGTTCTCCTGTCTCTGTTTATGTTTATCCCCTTTTTGTCTCCTTTTTGTTGTATTTTTCTTCTTTTTGTCTCCTTTTTCTGTCTCCGTTCTCCTTTTTCTCTCCTTTTTCTGTTTCCTTTATTCTTTCTGTCTCCTTTTGTCTCCTTTTGTCTCCTTTTTGTGTGTAGTTGGTTGGCTATCGTTACTTCGGTTCTCCTGTCTCTATTTTTTTTTGTCTCTCTGCGGAGAGACACCCCAACATTCTCCGTTCTGCTTTGGCGCAGTTCTCCTTTCCTCTCAACAACAGACTCAAGGTCACCAAACCCTAAACCCTAAACCCTAAACCCTAAAACCCTAAACCCTTTACAGTAAACCCTAAACCATAAACCCTTAACACTAAACCCTTAAACATTAACACTGAACCCTAAACCCTAAACCCTTAAAAGTAAACCCTAAACCCTTAGCACTAAACCCTAAACCCTTAACACTAAACCCTCAACACTAAACCCTTAACCCTTAACACAAGACTCTTTAAGCTAAACCCTAAACCCTTAACGCGAAACCCTTAAACCTAAACCCTAAACCCTAATCACCAGACACTAGACCCTTACACTAAACCCTAAACCTA
>NW_013571052.1:3782-4213 GCF_000499745.2 Eimeria mitis | reverse complement strand
AAAAGAAAATAAATATATATTTTTTATTTGTCTCCTTTTAGGGTTTATATGTTGCTACAGCAGCACACCCCCGCACCCAAGCAGCAGCAGCAGCACTCAAACAAATTCTCTCCGACGCAGACACAGACACAGAGTAAACATTATACTGTCTCCTTTTTGTCTCCTTTTTGTCTCCTTTTATCTCTTTTTTCTGTCTCCTTTTCTGTCTACTTTTTTGTCTCCTTTTTGTCTCCTTTTCTGTCTCCTCGTTTCTTCTTTTCTGTCTCCTTTTCTGTCTCCTTTTCTGTTTGCTTTTCTGTCTCCTTTTCTGTCTCCTTTTGTCTCCTTTTGTCTCCTTTCTCTCTGTCTCTCTCTATCTCCATATCTCTCTTCTGCCTCTATAACACCCTATTTGTTTTTGTATATGTATTGCTTCTGTCTCTTTATCTTTC
>NW_013571052.1:3518-3682 GCF_000499745.2 Eimeria mitis | reverse complement strand
CACTAAACCCTAAACCCTTAACACTAAACCCTCAACACTAAACCCTTAACCCTTAACACAAGACTCTTTATGCTAAACCCTAAACCCTTAACGCTAAACCCTAAACCCTTAAACCTAAACGCTAAGCACCAGACGCTAGACCCTTACACTAAACCCTAAACCTC
>NW_013571052.1:2448-3341 GCF_000499745.2 Eimeria mitis | reverse complement strand
AAAAGAAAATAAATATATATTTTTTATTTGTCTCCTTTTAGGGTTTATATGTTGCTACAGCAGCACACCCGCGCACCCAAGCAGCAGCAGCAGCGCTCAAACAAATTCTCTCCGACGCAGACACAGACACAGAGTAAATATTATACTGTCTCCTTTTTGTCTCCTTTTTGTCTCCTTTTTGTCTCCTTTTCTGTCTCCTTTTTGTCTCCTTTTCTGTCTCCTTTTTTCTTCTTTTCCCTCTCCCTTTTCTGTCTCCTTTTCTGTCTCCTTTTGTCTCCTGTTCTGTCCTCTTTCGTCTCTTTTTGTCTCCTTTTGTCTCCTTTCTCTTTGTCTCTCTTCTGTCTCCATATCTCTCTTCTGCCTCTATAACACCCTATTTGTTTCTGTATATGTATTGCTTCTGTCTCTTTATCTTTTTTTTGTCTCTTTATATTTATTTTGTCTCTTTATCTGTCTCTTTATTCTTGTTTATTTCCTTCTTTCTTTTGTCTCCTTTTGCCTTTACAGCTGCTTATTAAGTGCTGCTGCAACTGCTTCTGCTGCTGCTTCTACTGCTTTCTTTGCTGCTGTTGCTGCTGCTGCTGTTGCTGCTGCTGCTGTTGCTGCTGCTGCTGTTGCTGCTGCTGCTGCTGCTGCTGCTGCTGCTTGATTGTCTCCTTTTGTGTGTCTGTCTCCTTTTAGGTTGCGCAAGGCCGTAGAGGACGGAATAAGGCAAATGTCTCTCTGGCTTAAGGAGACGGAGCAGCAGCAGCAGCAGCAGCAGCCACAGCAGCAGCAGCAGCAGCAGCAGGAGGAGCAGCAGCAGCAAGACGACATCATGCAGCTAGCGGAACAAATCCGCCCAGGCAAGTCTCCACTGCTGCTGCTGCTGTTGCGGCTGCTTCTGCTGCTCG
>NW_013571052.1:2064-2348 GCF_000499745.2 Eimeria mitis | reverse complement strand
AGCAAGACGACATCATGCAGCTAGCGGAACAAATCCGCCCAGGCAAGTCTCCACTGCTGCTGCTGCTGTTTCTGCTGCTTCTGCTGCTGTTGCTGCTGCTGTTGCTGCTGCTGCTATTGCTGCTGCTGCTGCTGCTGCTGTTGCTGCCTTCATTGGTTGCGTCTAGTGCTGTTGGTTAGTGGCTTCAGCTGTTGTTGTTGCAGTGCTGCTGCTGCTGCTGCTGCTGCTGCTGTGTCTGCTACTGCTGCTGCTGCGGCTACTGCTGCTGCTGCTGTTGCTGCTGT
>NW_013571052.1:852-1344 GCF_000499745.2 Eimeria mitis | reverse complement strand
CATGCAAACCCTCGGATTGTTAGAAGGTAAGGGTTTAGGGTTTAGGGTTTAGGGTTTAGGGTTTAGGGTTCAGGGTTTAGGGTTTAGGGTTTTAGTTGGGTCTCCACAGATGGCTTGCTGCCTGAAACTGCTGGGCTCATGTTTCAGGGCCTGAGGTTTAGGGTTTAGGGTTTAGCGTTTAGGGTTTAGGGTTTAGTGTTTAGGGTTTAGGGTTTAGGGTTTAGGGTTTAGGGTTTGTGTTTGCTTCAGGCCCTGTTGACCCCGTAGATATGAACGAGAGAGGCCTCACGCCGCCGTAGCTGGTGTTGCTGCAGCAGCAGCAGCAGCAGCAGCAGCAAGCGCTGCTGCTGCTGCGGCTGCTGCTGCTACTGTAGGAGCAGCTGCAGCAGCAGCAGAGGGAGCTGCAGCAGCAGCAGCAGCAGCAGCAGAAGCAACAGCAGCAACTGGCAGTGCGGAGCCCGCCGGTCTCCATGTCCTCCTGCAACAAACCCT
>NW_013571052.1:441-752 GCF_000499745.2 Eimeria mitis | reverse complement strand
AGCGCTGCTGCTGCTGCTGCTGCTGCGGCTGCTGCTGCTGCTGTAGGAGCAGCTGCAGCAGCAGCAGAGGGAGCAGCAGCAGCAGCAGCAGCAGCAGCAGCAGCAGAAGCAACAGCAGCAACATGCAGTGCGGAGCCCGCCGGTCTCCATATCCTCCTGCAACAAACCCTAAACCCTAAACCCTAAACCCTAACTTTTTTCGATTGTATATAAATATTGTACTTTGGCTGCAAGGGTTTGTCTCTATCTTCATATATTTGGGGTCTAGGGTTTAGGGTTTAAGGTTTAGGGTTTAGGGTTTAGCAGGCAGT
>NW_013571052.1:0-341 GCF_000499745.2 Eimeria mitis | reverse complement strand
CTTTTTTCGATTGTATATAAATATTGTACTTTGGCTGCAAGGGTTTGTCTCTATCTTCATATATTTGGGGCTTAGGGTTTAGGGTTTAGGGTTTAGGGCTTAGCAGGCAGTTGCTGCTGCTGCGTCTGTCTAGTGAGGGTTTACGCACTGAAACTCCACACAATTAGGGTTTAGGGTTTAGGGTTTAGGGTTTAGGCGTAGCGCTGCCCGTTACAGTTGTTGCTACAGCTGTTGCTGCGGTTGATGCTGCAAGTATTGCTGTTACTGCTGCTGCTGCTGTATCTGCTGCTGCAGCTGCTGCTGCAGCTGCTGCTGCAGCTGCTGCTGCAGCTGCTGCTGCA
>NW_013571051.1:407-7287 GCF_000499745.2 Eimeria mitis | reverse complement strand
TACTCGCAAAACAAGGGCACTGCTGTTCTACAGTGGTGGTAGGTTGATGGCTCAATGTCTGTCTCGAGAGGGACGATCCACTGCCTTGCCACGATACTAGAGCGATACAGAGAAAGATGTGCTTCCGGGACAAAAACTCCCAAAGTCCTTTCGTTATATTATGTATATTACAGCATATCTAACTAAAGTGAGTCTTAACGAAGGCGATAGTCGCGGCGCTGCCTGTGGAAATCGTCAAGCCCGGAAAGCACGATCTCCCACGTTCAGTGGTCCGGTGTACTGGCGCATCGCCGAACCCCCATAGCCCATGCCTCGTGCTTTGCTTTTGCTTCGTCCATTACATTTTTAATTCGTGTATTCTGTTTCTCTTTTTACTACCTTTTAGGCTTATTGTTCTTCTCTATTCGGTTCGAGCGGCTTGTTTCCTTCTGCTCCTTTTACGGTCCACCGGTGTACACGAAGACACGATGTCCGATATTAACGGTTCGCCGCCGGCTGAGGAAAGGAATGGGGTAGTTAAGGACCGTAGTTGGGTTCCCCAGAATGGAGAAGATGCATACAGCATTCAGGGCGCGATGGACAAAGCGGAACAGGAACCACAGAACGAAGACGCTTTCAAGTTGGGGAATGGCCTGGCGACGAGACAACGGGGAGGGGGGCCCCGTTTGTCTGCGTTGATCGGGATTCTTCTGGCAGGCTTCGTCGCTGCCATGCTGTCTGGTGTGCTGCTTCTTCCTGTGCGGCGTCAGCAGCACCGCCGCTCGCTAGCCGAAGCCTGGGCGAGTGTAACCCCTCACGACGAGCCCTGGGCTTTACCTTCGGTATCCGAGGCTGAGAGCCAATCCACCCCCAGCCTTGTGTACGGCAAAGAGGAAATAGCAGCAGCGGTTGGGGAAAGGGAGGTACATGACTTCCCCCCGCGGGGGTCCCTCGGTCAGGAGATGCTGGGTGCCCTAGGGGATAAGGTCTCGAAGGGGAAGAGAAGCAGCTTGTTGGGGGCGATTATCAGGTTGAAGAATATACAGAAGTTGGGCTCAAATGAAGTGGATAAAGAGGGGGGTGAATTCTACGTTAACAAGTACATGGGTGAAAACACCACGTGTGTGTTTGTGGAGGTAGTTCAAGTAGCAACCCTAAAGAGATATGCAATGCGGTTGCAGAGTCTACCCCCGACGGTAGGAGGAGAAACTGTCAGTCCTCAGTTGGCTAAAGCGATTCACCAGGAATCGATAGTTGCCTCCACCACAGCGATGCTGGAGGCGGTGGGAAATGCCCCGCTGGATAAAGCGGCGGAGGAGAGGGGTCTTGCTTTGGCAGAAAGTGTTGCAACTATCGCTAATGTGGATGAGCCCGTGCGGTGCAGCAGAGTGTATGCATCCGGCGACGTGCAGCTGATGGAGTTATTCTACGGGAATCTGGAAGACGTTTTCACCTCCGAGACGCAGCTGTCGATGGATGCAAAGTTGTACGCCGCGAGGAGAGTGCTGCATCAGTTGCTGCTGTTGCAGAGTGCTGGGGTCAGCACCAACAATCTGAAACTCGAAACCATGTACATGCAGAAGGACGGATCCTTCTTCTTCGGTGGTTTTGATGAAACTTCCCGCATAGGCGATGTACTTGGCAGAGTAGGAGGGGGAGCATCCCGCGATGCAAAGAACAAGATGCTGCTGGCTGTGAGGGAGGCGTTGTCTAGGCCTGAAGCTCGTCATGCGCACAGCAAATTGGACATGTGGGACTTGGGAGTTTGCCTGTACAGAATATTCACTGACGGGAGCATGCCCTTCGACCTGGACAAACGGTCGTCTTCTCGGAGCGTTCTTCCCATCTTGCAGGAGGAGCAACTACGCGGCAGTGACCTCAGGGAGCAACTGTTTATGGCCGGTGTGCCTCATAGGTGGGCAACCTTGATCATGCGGCTGCTCGAGCCAGACAGCAGACAAAGAATCGACGCGCAAACCGTTGTAATGCATTTCCCGGACCTTTTGAGGGGATAAAGAGGAATGGGGAAATTCAATGTGTTTGCAGTGGGTATGGCTAAAGGCTTTTATTTCTTGTTGGTTGCCGCTAGTAAAAGTGATGCATATGTCTTCAGCCCATGCCCTANGCTAAAGGCTTTTATTTCTTGTTGGTTGCCGCTAGTAAAAGTGATGCATATGTCTTCAGCCCATGCCCTAAATATGATTTACACAGTTAAAAGCTTCCGTTTTTGCTCTCGTTGGTGTTATCCGACCAACGGTGAACAGCTGAACACGAATTTCTCAGATTGAAGTGAACAGAGAGTAGTAGCAGGGAGAGTATGTAGGAAGTTGTGTGCCTTTTTTAAGGTAGAAAAATGTAGGTGTGCTACCTCTTACGAGTTTATTTTATTGATAGGTTAGTGGAAATGGTAGAGACGTGGGGAAGGTGTTCAGAGGCTTTGCTTTTGGAATACTAGAAGGGTACACAACGGGGATCCAGGGGCCAGTTTAGAGGCGTAGTCCATGCAGATGAGTATTCAAAGCAAAGCTTAGGCCCCGTAAAGCGTTTGACGGACAGATTGTAACGAAGTAGCCCCCAAGGAGGAGCTTCACTATGCAGACGCTGAATTTTGATCTCATCTGCAGTCGTGTTTGTATTGTGTGCGAGGAGGANGGAGCTTCACTATGCAGACGCTGAATTTTGATCTCATCTGCAGTCGTGTTTGTATTGTGTGCGAGGAGGATACCTCGTGTATTTTTGTCTCATGGACTTCAGTGCTTTTGCTAGCGACAGTAGACGAAAGCAGTAGCAAGTCCTCAACATAGCGCAACTCGAAACGGCTGCAGATATGCACAAAGAACCTAAATTGCGCTAAAGAAACTTTTTAACTAGAAACGTCTCCTGCAGTTTTGCTTCATATCGTAGGAAGTGCTCTTGCGTTTGGCAGCAACCAACGCAGATATTTGAACAAGGGCTAAACTCCTCGATCAGATGGGTGACCATGTGACCACGAGAAAGAGGAGAAAGGCGGCACATTTGCATGGATGCACTGCAGTAAAAGTATACCCGGCATCTATGTCGACACAACGGTCGGAAATGCACCATCATGGGGTGCAAAACATGCCAAAATATAAAGCGGTGATCCGGCAGGAACTGAACGTGCTAGGAAATCCCTGGATGTTGCTCTGGAATGAGGGGCCAGACTCCACACATGCATGGTCATATCGGTCAGTCCTAAAATTACTAGTACATCGAAATAGCCAATACACTTGTGGGCTAGCTAGCGCAAGGACGTAGTTGCCGTTTTATTCAACACAAGACAGGTGTTTAACAAGGATATGTATGATTTACNTAGCGCAAGGACGTAGTTGCCGTTTTATTCAACACAAGACAGGTGTTTAACAAGGATATGTATGATTTACGCGTAGATAGGTGCAGTCTCTACTCTTAGAAATAGTTCGCTTCATAGGGAGCAATGGACGAACACAAGAACCGTTGGAGCCTAATGGTCAGTACCGTTGTTCGCCTTAGATTCGCAGAACAGCCCGCCTTGCTCTCCAGGTGCTTTTAATAACATGATTTATGCTATGCTGAGGTAGGGAGCCTTAAACACCGGCTTAGCTCCAGCGAATGTGCTGCTTAAGGCTGTAGGCGTTGGTTACCATTGCAGCACAATGCAATTCGGAAGCGGTGGTTACTATTGCAGCACAACGAAATTCTAAATCCACTTTCCACTTATTATATCTTGCAGACAATTAATTCTGACTCTGTTTTCCACACATTATATTTAAAAGACATCTAGATCCTGCCTTCATAGGCAATGCCGCATCCCTTTGCTTGCACTCGTATGAGCCCCAGACCGGGGTGGTCCGGTCCGGTCCTAGCTACCGTCGGCGTGACGTTGAATACTATGGCTAATAAGAGCAAGTTGTAATGTCTAATCTCGTCTCAAATCATCAAATGCCTCATTCAAAAAGTTAATCCTATTGTGCAACAAGTCTGAGAAGAACCAGAAAGCAGTTGCAAGCAGCGCCGCTTCAATTATGCTCTTGCGGCTTCCATGATCGATCTCTACCCAGCTCGAAAGCAAGGCGGCAAGGCATCCAGTGCTTGTTTGTCTAGTGCTCTAGACAGATAACTAGGTTTTCTACCTTCTCACCTTTTTAAGCTGATTATTTTTACAATGGAGGCAATATCAATTAAGGAGCCAAACCCGGCCTCCCGCCTTCGTCGTTGGCCTCGCGTCTCGGAGGCGGCGACCGAGGTGACTGAAGGGGAGGCCTTCTCTGAACTAACGGATGATAACGTCTTTAAATTTCCGGAGAAAAGGCAAAAGAAAGGCAAATTCTGGGGAAATATGGGTATCCTAGCTGGCTTCATCGCTGGTGGCTTGCTTGCAGGTGTCGTTGTGGGTCACTTGCTGGGAGCATTGTCTTTGAAGGAAGACTGGAGAAAGCGTTTAGTGGCCTCCTGGCGGGGANGGGTCACTTGCTGGGAGCATTGTCTTTGAAGGAAGACTGGAGAAAGCGTTTAGTGGCCTCCTGGCGGGGAGTACGTCCGCGTGACTCAGCATGGGAGTTGCCGGATCTGAAACAGTTCGAGGAGTCCCTGCCCCGTGCACAGCGGACGGGGAAGGAGTTGATAGCCGCAGCCGTGCAGCAGAGGGAACTGTTGGGGAAGCGTCAGCCCAGCCAAAAAGCGAAGGAGGTTATGGAGACCCTTGCGAAGCACTTGTCTGATGGAAAGACGAGGGAGCTCATCGGAATGAAACTCACCCTCACGAACGCGCAAGCCCTGGGCTCTGCTGACGTGGATGAGGCCGACCGCAACTACGTAGTCACTGGGTTCCTCGGTGAAGGGAGCCGGGCAGTGGTGTTGGAGGTGACAGAAGAGTTTACAAACAAGCCGTACGCTATGAAGCTGATAAGGACTCCAATGTCGCCTGTAGGCCGCAACGCCGCTGCACGGGGACTCGCCAGCCTCATGGCGACGGTGGGAACCATGGAAGAGACAACGGCTATGCTGCAGGCGGTTGGCACTACGAGTCCGAGCGAGGCAGCGGAGACTAGGGGACTCGCAGTGTGTGCGGGAATTGCAACAATCAAGGGGGTGCCCTTCGTAATGGAGTGCCCTTCCGGCTATGCATTGAGTGAAGTACAGCTGATGGAGAGGTTTAAAGGAGATCTGGCCGGTATTTTTGGACCCATGAACCCTCTACCCGTAGAGGCGAAGGTATATGCGGGGAGGCGGTTGTTGCTGGAGGTGCTTCAGATGCAGCGTGCGGGTTTCAGCCACAACGACCTAAAGCTCTCAAACTTTTTCATGCGGGATGACGGCTCCTTCTTATTGGGAGATTTTGGGGCAGGCACCCTTATAGGGCAGCCTCTCGACAGTTTAAACGGCCTGACGCCTCAATACGCAGAGTTGGAATTGGGTGCTTTCACAGTGGATGACAATCCTTTTCGTGTGCCTCCTGTGGTTGATGAAAAGTCAGACATGTGGAGTCTGGGATTATGTCTCTACAGAATATTCACTGATGGACGCCTTCCTTACGGCCTGATGGAGTCGCGCAATCCAGTTGAGACGTTAAAAACTCTTGCGGAACAGAACGTTTCCCCCAAGACGCTGAGGTTGGGGCTGATGGAGGCAAATGTGCCGTATGTCTGGCAGGATTTGATCATGGATCTTCTGAACGTGGAAAGGAGAAACAGAATCAACGCGGTAGAGGTCGCAGCCAATTATATCAATCTTGTCTACTAAGAACTATGCAAGCAGATACTGGATTACTGACAATGCTAGGCTGCAGTTGCTGGCGTCCTAAGTGTCTTACAACATTAAGGGATAATGTGATCCTCCTGTTCCGTGAAAGGGAACAGAGGAGGGTGGGGATTTTAACAAACAACGGAATACCAAAGCAGCCACTGGAGCTTCATGGGCACATAATTCGGGGTGTACAGAATAGGCCCCGCGTGCACGAAGTACAGTCTGCTAACAACGGGTTCCGCATTTTTGTAGTCATAAATGAAACAAAGACTTCTGAGTTTTTTTGNTACAGTCTGCTAACAACGGGTTCCGCATTTTTGTAGTCATAAATGAAACAAAGACTTCTGAGTTTTTTTGCTTTCATGTGATACGCACGCAAAGCAGACAATAGGTGCCGCGTGTACCCCCGCGCGGAGCCCGCTTGTTTAGAATTACTCGGCTCCCATGTAACATTCGGTTTTCTTTGATTGGCAGTCATAAGGATGATACCCAGCGTCCCCATGGTAAAATAACTCTGTTGCTTGCTTCTCCCGGTAGTGAGCAACGAGGATTTTAGCCACAGCGAGCAGAGCTGTTGAACTCGTTCACCTCAGTGTGACCGCCAATATAGCATGATAGTATTAAAATGTGTCTGTCTAGACCGCTTTACAAGGATGGTGTTGCTGGCTTTGATTAGCGCTTGTACGTTGGAGTTCCCTTGAAATTCGGTCTTCTCGAGTGGAGTGGTTGTAGGCACTACTGCTGTAGATGTGTAACTGTATTTAATAGAAATGCTGTGCTCAGGGCCTCCCGTGTGGTCGCCAGGTTCCTCATATTCAAGGGTTCCATGCACTACGGAANAATGCTGTGCTCAGGGCCTCCCGTGTGGTCGCCAGGTTCCTCATATTCAAGGGTTCCATGCACTACGGAACCTACCCCATCATTTTTTACTTCTACCGTTGGACCGTCAAACTACATCTGCCAATCATCGTCGTTTTTATATCTTCAAGAATATCTATTTGATTGTTATCGTAACAGTGGCATCTATAGGCATAACGGCTGTAATCTGACGGTCCAACGGTAGCGAGGTGCCATGACGGGTAAATTCCGCCCTACATGAATCAATAAACTAAATAATTGATCACGTAATCCACATTATTCTTAGATACCTACTCAGAAC
>NW_013571051.1:0-172 GCF_000499745.2 Eimeria mitis | reverse complement strand
GAGTATACTTCCGCAACGAATACAAATAATCACTTAGATGCATTGAGCAACGGCATTTCCGAATCCTAAACCCTAAACCTGAAGCTCTCCTGCCGGATTTATCATTCTCTCTAGGTGTACTCTACAGTTATGAGTTCGTTTCAGTAGAGTCTAGTGTAGGCGCCGTTTGTGT
>NW_013571050.1:7953-8100 GCF_000499745.2 Eimeria mitis | reverse complement strand
AGCAGCAGCAGCAGCAGCAGCGAGTGGAGCAGCAGCAGCAGCAGCAGCAGCAGCGAGTGGAGCAGCAGCAGCAGCAGCAGCAGCAGTGAGTGGAGCAGCAGCAGTAGTGAGTGCAGCAGCAGAAGTAAATTTTTATATAAATATTTA
>NW_013571050.1:7008-7690 GCF_000499745.2 Eimeria mitis | reverse complement strand
TTATAGTCGATAAAACTCGAACAACATAGCTGCTGCCAGCAGTGCTGGAAACAAAATATTTATATAAATATAAAAATAAATACATCGATAGATACATCAATAGATACACCAAAAGAAAGAGAAAAAGAAAAATAAATAAATAAACAAAAACAAATATAAAAAGGAGACAAATATACCTGTTTATAGTCGATAAAACTCGAACAACATAGCTGCTGCCAG
Source organism: Eimeria mitis (assembly GCF_000499745.2). Taxonomy (NCBI): domain Eukaryota; phylum Apicomplexa; class Conoidasida; order Eucoccidiorida; family Eimeriidae; genus Eimeria; species Eimeria mitis. Next base: position 7,471 of record NW_013571050.1, on the reverse strand, counting down.
CAGTGCTGGAAACAAAATATTTATATAAATAAATAAAAAAAAAAATAAATAAATAAATAAAATAAATAAATATATAAATAAATACATCAATAGATACACCAAAAGAAAGAGAAAAAGAAAAATAAATAAATAAACAAAAACAAATATAAAAAGGAGACAAATATACCTGTTTATAGTCGATAAAACTCGAACAACATAGCTGCTGCCAGCAGTGCTGGAAACAAAATATTTATATAAATAAATAAAAAAAAAATAAATAAATAAATAAAATAAATAAATATATAAATAAATACATCAATAGATACACCAAAAGAAAGAGAAAAAGAAAAATAAATAAATAAACAAAAACAAATATAAAAAGGAGACAAATATACCTGTTTATAGTCGATAAAACTCGAACAACATAGCTGCTGCCAGCAGTGCTGGATACAAAAAATTTATATAAATATAAAAATAAAAAAAA
>NW_013571050.1:6469-6908 GCF_000499745.2 Eimeria mitis | reverse complement strand
ACAAATATACCTGTTTATAGTCGATAAAACTCGAACAACATAGCTGCTGCCAGCAGTGCTGGAAACAAAAAAAATAAATAAATATTTATATAAATAAATACATCAATAGATACATCAAAAGAAAGAGAAAAAAATAAATAAATAAAGACAAACATAATAAATAAATAAAAATATAAATATACCTGTTTATAGTCGATAAAACTCGAACAACATAGCTGCTGCCAGCAGTGCTGGATACAAAAAATTTATATAAATATACAAATAAACAAATAAATACATCAATAGATACATCGATAGATACACCAAAAGAAAGAGAAAAAGAAAAATAAATAAATAAACAAAAACAAATACAAAAAGGAGACAAAAATACCTGTTTATAGTCGATAAAACTCGAACAACATAGCTGCTGCCAGCAGTGCTGGATACAATAGCTTCTTTC
>NW_013571050.1:4974-6433 GCF_000499745.2 Eimeria mitis | reverse complement strand
CAGATTCTATTCTTTTTAGCTCTTCTCGAGCTCTACACAACTCTCTCTTCAAATTCTTCTGCTCTTCACGAATGAAATCCTCCTAAACACAAATATATATTTATTTTATTTTATTTTATTTTATTTAGTTGTCTTTGTCTTTTTCTCCGCTTTATTCTGATCATTTTGATGTATCTAAACCCTAAACCCTAAACCCTAAACCCTCAAGACAGCTCTACACAACTCTCTCTTCAAATTCTTCTGCTCTTCACGGATGAAATCCTCCTAAACACAAATAAATGTTTATTTTATTTTATTTTATTTTTATTTAGTTGTGTTTGTCGCTTTATTTCGAGCATTTTGGTGTATCTAAACCCTAAACCCTAAACCCTAAACCCTAAACCCTCGAAAAAAAAAAACACAACTCTCTCTTCAAATTCTTCTGCTCCTCGCGGATGAAATCCTCCTATAAACAAAATATATTTATTTTATTTTTATTTAGTTGTGTTTTTCTTGTTTGTCGCTTTATTTCGAGCAGTTTCATGTATCTAAACCCTAAACCCTAAACCCTAAACCCTAAACCCTAAACCCTCGAGACAGCTCTACACAACTCTCTCTTCAAATTTTTCTGCTCTTCACGAATGAAATCCTCCTAAACACAAATATATATTTATTTTATTTTATTTTATTTTTATTTAGTTGTCTTTGTCTTTTTCTCCGCTTTATTTCGATCATTTTGATGTATCTAAACCCTAAACCCTAAACCCTAAACCCTAAACCCTAAACCCTAAACCCTCGAAAAACGAAAAAACTTTTTCTTTAGATTCTTTTGCTGCTCACGAAAAAAACTCTGCTATAAGTAATAATATATATTTTTATTTTTATTTTTTTATTTTTATTTTTTTGTTTTTATTTTTTTATTTTTATTTTTTTTATTTTTTTATTTTTTTGTTTTTATTTTTTTATTTATTATAATTATAGTTTTGTTGTTTTTGTTTTGTCTGCCGCTTTGTGTTTATTATTTTTATCTATAAACCCTAAACCCTAAACCCTAAACCCTAAACCCTAAACCCTTAATACACGAAACAACTCTCATCAGCAGCAGCAGCAGCAGCAGAAACAGCAGCAACACTAGCAGCAGCAACAGCAAAGCCAGCAACAGAGAGAAAGCACCAGCAGCAGCAAGGTAGCAGCAGCAGCAGCAGCATCTGCAGCACCGACAGCAGCAGCAGCAGTAGCAGCAGTAGCAGCAGCAGCAGCAGCAACACCAGAATCAGCAGCAGCACCAACAGCAGCAGCAGCAGCAACAACAATAACAACAAAGCCACCAACACAGATACGGCACAGCAGCAGCAGCAGCACCAGCAGCAGTAGCAGCAGCAACAGCAGCACAAGCACCAGCAGCAACAGCAGCAGCACCAGCAGCAGCAGCAGAACCAGCACCAGCAGCAGCAGCAGCAGCAGCAGCAGCAGTACCTGC
>NW_013571050.1:4630-4874 GCF_000499745.2 Eimeria mitis | reverse complement strand
GAAAAAGCTCTACACAACTCTCTCTTCAAATTCTTCTGCTCTTCACGAATGAAATCCTCCTATAAACAAAATATATTTATTTTATTTTATTTCCTTTTATTTTATTTTATTTTACTTTATTTTATTTTATTTTATTTAGTTGTGTTTGCCGCTTTATTTCGATCAGTTTCATGTATCTAAACCCTAAACCCTAAACCCTAAACCCTAAACCCTAAACCCTCGAAAAAAGAAAAAACTTTTTCTT
>NW_013571050.1:3511-4530 GCF_000499745.2 Eimeria mitis | reverse complement strand
TAGTTGTGTTTGTCGCTTTATTTCGATCATTTTGGTGTATCTAAACCCTAAACCCTAAACCCTAAACCCTAAACCCTCAAAAAAGATTCTACACAAATTCTTCTGCTCTTCACGGATGAAATCCTCCTATAAACAAAATATATTTATTTTATTTTATTTTATTTAGTTGTGTTTTTCTTTTTCTTTGTTTTATTTCGATCAGTTTCATATATCTAAACCCTAAACCCTAAACCCTAAACCCTAAACCCTAAACCCTCGAAAAAAGAAAAAACTTTTTCTGTAGATTCTTCTGCTGCTCACAGATAAAACTCTGCTATAAGTAAATATATATTTTTTTATTTTTTTATTTTTATTTTTTTTTTTTTTGTTTTTATTTTTTTATTTATTATAATTATAGTTTTGTTGTTTTTGTTTTGTCTCCCGCTTTGTGTCTATTATTTTTATCTATAAACCCTAAACCCTAAACCCTAAACCCTAAACCCTAAACCCTTAATACACGAAACAGCTCTCATCAGCAGCAGCAGCAGCAACAACAGCAGCAACACTAGCAGCAGAAACAGCAAAGCCAGCAACAGAGAGACTGCACCAGCAGCAGCAACGTAGCAGCAGCAGCAGCAGCATCTGCAGCACGGACAGCAGCAGCAGCAGTAGCAGCAGCAGCAGCAGCAACACCAGAATCAGCAGCAGCAACAGCAGCACCAGCAACAACAACAACAACAACAAAACCACCAACACAGATACGGCACAGCAGCAGCAGCAGCACCAGCACCAGTAGCAGCAGCAACAGCAGCACCAGCACCAGCAACAGCACCAGCAACAGCAGCACCAGCAGCAGCGCCAGCACCAGCACCAGCTCCAGCAGCAACAGCAGCAGCAGCAGCAGCAGCAGCAGCAGTACCTGAACATTGAGGAATTTGAGCTGCCGCTGTAGAGCCCTGAGGCGAGAGAAGAGGCCCAGCCCCTCCCCGCTGCTGGCAGCAGCAGAGCAGCAACCTGCTGCTGCTGCTGCTGCTGCTGCT
>NW_013571050.1:3221-3411 GCF_000499745.2 Eimeria mitis | reverse complement strand
CCCTCCCCGCTGCTGGCAGCAGCAGAGCAGCAACCTGCTGCTGCTGCTGCTGCTGCTGCTGCAGCAGCAGCAGAAGGCTTAGCCTCTACAGGCGCCATCTCCGTTGCTGCGTCACTCATCTCCACCAGATTCTAATATAACCTTGCTGCTGCTGCTGCTGCTGCTGCTGCTGCTGCGCTTGCTGCTGCTC
>NW_013571050.1:3025-3121 GCF_000499745.2 Eimeria mitis | reverse complement strand
CCGTTGCTGCGTCACTCATCTCCACCAGATTCTAATATAACCTTGCTGCTGCTGCTGCTGCTGCTGCTGCCGCGCCTGCTGCTGCTGCTCCTGCTG
>NW_013571050.1:1990-2596 GCF_000499745.2 Eimeria mitis | reverse complement strand
AAAGGCATGCAGCCAGCAGCAACAAGAGGTACGTGCGGTGCTGTTGCTGCTGCTGCTGCTGCTGCTGCTGCTGTTGCTGTTGCTGCTGCTGCTGCTGCTGCTGTTGCTGCTCAAGTCAGGGGAGTTTGCTGCAGTACTTTAACTCAAGAAATACTATAGAGACACCTCGTGGTGCTAGCTGCTGCTGCTGCTGCTGCTGCTGCTGCTGCCGATCCTGGGGCTGGAGCAGCAGCAGCAGCAGCAGCTGCTGCTGCTGCTGCTGCTGCTGCTGAGCCGGCAGCAGCACAGCGCAGCAGCAAGACAAGCTCTCACCGCAGCAGGAGCAGCAGCAGCAGCATGAAATAATATTCTATAGGCGTATACAAACTCAAATATTTTATTTATTTTTGCTGTCTTCCAGCAGCAGCAGCAGCAACAGCAGCAGCAGCAGCAGCAGCAGCAACAGCAACAGCAGCAGCAGCAATAGGGAACCCGGCTTAACAACCCATTTACTGTGTAGGTAACTACATCTTCTTCTATTGCTGCTGCTGCTGCTGCTGCTGTTGCTGCTGCGTTTGCCCCAGCAGCAGCTGCTGCTAATCTAGTGTAGTAGAGGTAACGTTCCAG
>NW_013571050.1:1609-1890 GCF_000499745.2 Eimeria mitis | reverse complement strand
TGTTGCTGCTGCGTTTGCCCCAGCAGCAGCTGCTGCTAATCTAGTGTAGTAGAGGTAACGTTCCACTCAGCAGCAGCAGCAGCAGCAGCAGCAGCAGCGGCAGCAGCAGCAGCAGCAGCAACAGGGGGGTGTATTTTGTCTGTTTGTCTTTCTCCTGCAGAAGCAGCGGCAGACGGATTTCTTAGGCGAGCAGCAACAGCAGCAGCAGCAGCAGCAGCAGCAACAGCAGCAGCTGCTGCAGCAGCAGCAGCAACAACAGCTGAAATATCAGTGACTCCAAC
>NW_013571050.1:1343-1484 GCF_000499745.2 Eimeria mitis | reverse complement strand
CAGCAGCAGCAGCAGCAGCAGCAGCAGCAGCAGCAGCAGCAACAGCAGCAACAGCAGCAGCAGCAGCAGAGTTAGTGCAGTGTATTTAGACCGCCTTTCTCCCTCTCCCTTCCACCACAATTACAACAATACTCTCTTTCC
>NW_013571049.1:5344-7653 GCF_000499745.2 Eimeria mitis | reverse complement strand
TTCTGCTTTTGAAGTGTGGTTTGTCGCGGTTGCTTTCCGGTGCAAGAGAGGATCATAATTTGTCTGATGGGCTACTCGATTGCTGCAGTGAACATACACAGGTGTCGGTCTGGTGCGCGGTGGCTGCCTGCTGGCTGCGCTTGAGTTGATGACTGTCCAGAGTAAAACCTCTCCGTCTGCTTAAGGCCTTTGGTAGCGGACTACCAGTAGGGGGAGATGCAGCGGCGATGAACGATCTGTCTTGCTGCGTAACCTTCACAACAGTATGTTGCTTCATCCGGTCGAGCGTAAGGGGATAAGGGAATTTCGTAACTGCTTCTTATGGCATCGGCAAAGCGCGTTCCTGGGCGCAACTGTACCCGGCTAGATACGCATCGATTTCACAACGCGATCGTACCACATTTGCATCATACGCAGTCGCGAAGGATGTCCTCTCAATCGTTTTGCAGATCTATTGCGCCGATCATGCACCTCAAACTGCTCATGCTGTTGCGGAGGTGGTTTGAACGCAGTCGATGACGGAACGATCTGCACAGTGTTGTGACTTCCGAGAAGCTCAGCACTTCCCTTACCTGTCCAAATGCTTACGCCTGTGTTCTTAACTCATGCGCAACATCTATCGAATGAGTAAATTCGCTTTGACGGCGCCCCTAAATACCGGCGGCTTTCATTCCATTAATGCACTTCCCTTAAGATGCTCCGTCATGCGTGGGCATCCAAAACAGCTGCTGCTCGGATGTACAACAGCTGTTTCTACGCTTCGACAGAGTTAGGCTACCTATGCCACATGTCTCTGTCTCTTCGCAGCAGCCTCACTTCTCAAATCCTAATGTTAACACCGACGGGTAGCGCCAACAGCTATTGTTGCATTGCAAAACTATCACCGACCCACCCAATGAGCTGCGCCAGGTTTAGCCCGTGAAACAGAAGCATGCATTTCCGCTTCGGCCTGCCAGGGAACATTATTCGATTGGAATTTCTAGAAGGTGAAGGATGCGCTGCAATGTATCACACTGGCCGCTCGCGTAGGTCGGGCATATGCCTTGGTGCTACTTGCAGCTTCGGCCCGGAGAGGTTTCCGTTTTCCTCAGCAAAACGACTCACGCCTGTCGTGCAGCGTGTTGACACTTGCTCGTACTGGGTACATCCTTTGATTGCACAACATTAGGCGACAGAAACGATTGCTGGTTCGGTTCGTTTGCTACGAACGCTAACGAGACGCGGACTAGAGTCTGTTGGAAATTAGGGAGAAGTTGCAGAGGAACTATCTCGTTCGCTCACCTCCTCAATAAACATGACAGTTTGACCAGCCAGTGCGCATTCATCTCAGCAAGACGTTTGCATGGATGCCGCCATATAGAGGGCAGTTTCCGTTTTGAAGTTTTTGCTCTTGCGTGCATCGCCACGCGTCTTGCATGTGACTCCCGCCCAGGCTATGGTTTCATCCGCACAGACGCTTGTTACAGTAGATCTCGGAAGGTTCTCTATATTCATGAATACGGTCAATTGCATCCCCTGTTGTTATGAACATACACAAAAACGCTTTTATGCCTGGTAAGGCGTCGCGGATACTTTCGAGTGAAACTTTGTGTTCAGCTTCTAGGGTGCTACTGCGATCTGAAATATATTATCATCGACGATACTAATTGCCTTTAGATGCTAGCGCCCCGGCTTGGAGTCATCCTAGGCCCGTTTGCTGCAGCAGTGCAGTGAACGGGCGCCTATCACAATGGAGTAACCCTTGACGTGACAACGGTTACCAGTGCAGACCACCGAGTCAAGTACAGTGTGAGCGTATGCGGCATCTTTGGCGTAGTCGGCTGGACGGCGTTTCACGAGCTTTTCGCTCTCGTTCCGCAACCTCTAAACAGTCGAAACGCTCTATTTGAAGACGCGACCGCAAGGTGTGATCGCTTTACGCCGTTGCGAATTCAAGTCCCACATATTACGGCGACATCATCGAACACATCCTGAACTTCAGCACTTCGATGGTTGGTGATGCGGTTGTTGCTCATTTGCACCGCTTCTGCGGCGTGCTGGCGGACGTCCTTCATGCCCCTGCCATGTCTAAGACGATTAGATTCGATCCTAAACTCGACAGCCTTCATTTGGCGTCGATTACGCCGACCTCCAGGATTTCCACATGCTTGTGGTATTCACGGCACCATGGTCCGGAAGCGCATTCAAGCGAATAAAACTGTGCACGCTGGCCTGCTATCGGCCGGGTTGTCGCTACGGACCGTAGAATGGCTGACGGGTGAAATGGGAAGTACGTTCAGCGGCGTAACAACATCAGTGGGTTGGACAAG
>NW_013571049.1:3644-5244 GCF_000499745.2 Eimeria mitis | reverse complement strand
GCGCATTCAAGCGAATAAAACTGTGCACGCTGGCCTGCTATCGGCCGGGTTGTCGCTACGGACCGTAGAAGGGCTGACGGGTGAAATGGGAAGTACGTTCAGCGGCGTAACAACATCAGTGGGTTGGACAAACGTGTCAGTCAGCTCGCGCGGGTTTGCAGTGCTGCAGATTCAGGGGCCGTACAAAAAAAGCAGTTTCGAATGTGTTCTTGTATTGATGTCAGGCCGAGGATATAGGGTTGCGCTCCGGAGAGCTGTTCCACTACGTACGCTTGCCTAACGGAACCAAACAGGCGCTCTCGCCATATTTGGGAATAGCCTGCGTTGCGCTGCTGTTGGGTGGCCCCGGCGTCAGCTGTAATATTCGTGCGGTGTCTGGGCCGATGCAGGAATCCGGGTGAGGTGTAGAATCTGGGATTGCATGTGGATGTGGTTTCTGCGGAGGCTGCCAAACGTCAAAGATTCAACTGGTCACAGAGGCTACGTGGCTAATGCGCTTTGACGTGCTTCGTAAGGAATTTGAAATTCTTAAGTGTTTGCTCATCAGAATATCACGGTGTGGCATTACTTTTGAGCAGCTCTGAATACCGGATATGAGGGTCCCGCGGCTGCTGGGGATCAACGGGCAACTCCTTGGGGGAGGCATATCACAGTCTTGCACAGAAATCGGATTATGCGCTGACGCAGCGCCGAACAATGCTTTCCTGTCAATAATCTGCCAAATGCAATGCTGTTGCTACGCTTAGCCTATTGTGCAGGTGACGAGCGCCTTTGCATTGTCGTGGCCACCTGAAAACTCCAACTGAATAGGCGAACGACGTGTGCATCGCCTTGGTTTTCACTGAGAATGCAAAATAGTCGGCGGATGACGAATGCAACGACATTCGCCCGGTTTCCCAATTCGTGCTATGAAGCTGCGGAAACTCGTGAACCACTTTCTGCAGGGCCACAACACCGTAGATATCAAGGAACGAAATGTTCTGCACTGAGTTTTTTTGTGCCGTCCAGAAGGTACAGTGGCAGTCAGATTTGTGAAAGCGGTCTTAGGCGTCGCGCTGGTCAGCAGCGCAAACCTAGAACGGGGCAGGTAAATGCACGTGTTTGTAGCAAGGCTCGCTGCATAGTACGAGGTAGGGTGTATGCTGGACAGCAAGGCATGCGAAATTTTCTTGTTACTGCTCTTCTAGAAATGGGCCTGTAGATGTCGGCAAAATTGGTATAAAGTGTTACCTGACATTTGCCTGTTTTTCTAACAGCAACTGGGATGCGTTATAGTGGCGGAACCTGACAGACGGCAAAACATGTCATGTCACAGGGCATCAAAAGCAGTTTTGGGACTACTCGTTTACTCTTTGACAGTCCATCTGTCATGAATCCCTAAAACGGGACTTGCTGAGGCCACAGGGAGCGGAACATATAGGCGGCGAGCAGCTGTGACGCAGCTTCGGCACAGGAATGAGCGTATGCACGACTTCGTTGCAAAGTGAGAGCTCGTCATGCGGCTGCCCTGGTGGGTGCTGAGAATGTTTTGAGTGCTCAAGAAGGCAAGCGCTAGAGTGTGGCAGCTGCGGGGATGCATCGGCAAAACCGAATCCGTGCA
>NW_013571049.1:3473-3544 GCF_000499745.2 Eimeria mitis | reverse complement strand
TGATGCCAGGCCGAGGATACCGGACCGACTTCCGGAGGGCTGGTTCACTACTTACATTTGCCTAGAGGATG
>NW_013571049.1:3123-3373 GCF_000499745.2 Eimeria mitis | reverse complement strand
GAGTGCTCAAGAAGGCAAGCGCTAGAGTGTGGCAGCTGCGGGGATGCATCGGCAAAACCGAATCCGTGCACTGTTGCGGTATCATGCTCAAGCCGGTGAGCGACATGCGGGTCGGCTTTGAATAAATCGCCTATATTTATCAGTAAACTAAACCCTAAACCCTATTCGGTTTTGAGTTCCTTCACCGATGTGACGCTAACAGCATAAGTGGTTTGGACAAGCGTGTCAGTCAGCTCGTGCGAGTTTGCAC
>NW_013571049.1:0-3023 GCF_000499745.2 Eimeria mitis | reverse complement strand
GTTGCCGTATCATGCTCAAGACGGTGAGCGATATGCGGGTTGGCTTTGAATCAATCGCGTCTATGTATCAATAAAATAACCCATATTCGGTTTTGAGTTCCTTCACCGATGTGACGGCGGACCACCTGCAGTATACTGTGAACAATTCTAAGCATATGCCTTGGCGTGGCAGGAACGGGGTAAGCAACTGTTGAAGTATCGCGCCAGCGACTTCCAGTGGCCAGACCATGCCAAACCAGCGGCTGCGGCACATTTGTATAGTTCTTCGGAGGATCCGCTGTTTGTAGCCACACAAGGTCAGCGTCAGTGCATCGTGGCTCTATGGCTTTGATATTCAGAAGTGTTGTTCGCCCACATGCTGTTGCATTTAGGTGGTGAGCACGAATTCTGGGCAAATCCTCGGGGAGCTGCGCGGCACAGCTTAGCCGCCAAATTTGGGCAATGATGCGATCACAAGTGCATACATATTTTCTTATAGAGCCGGTGCAGAAAAATACTACGCCCCAGGCAGTACGTTGTACAGTTCTACAGGAAGGGCAGTTGCAGTCGCGGTCGCACAAGCGTTTGGGGAAAGCGACGTAACAAGGTCTGAAACCAGCGAAGCCAATTCATCTCCTAGGGGCGATTGGGGCTACCTTTATATTTCAGGGTGTCTGATGGCATCCATGGATTCATACCTGCATGAGTGCCCATTTTTGTGTAAATACGCTGTTAGAGAAAATGGGAGTTGCTTTTGTCGCTCTCGTTCTTGATATCTTTCTGCGGGAATGTTTCCGGCGGTGCGCTATGCAATTACGAGGCTAATATTACAGACAATCAGCGAACGCTTGACATGTTTGCAGGGCAGTGTAGGAAGCAGCGGGGGCTCCGCTGTTATTTGTGTCAAACGTTTTAAAGTATTGACAACGAGCTATCTTATGTACGATAGGAGTTGCTCTGCGGGAAATAGGAATAGCGAGGGGCGGCCCGTGCGATGGCGAGACCCACGCGAGCTGCCTAACTCCTCAGGGCGCTTTCTGATAACACGGGTCAGCCTATATGCCATTTTGCGACCACTGGGTAGCAAATGAAACTGGAGCCTTTAATGCAGGCGGTTTGGTGTGAGTTTGAGCGGGTTCAGCCGACATCTTTTGTGTTGGGCGTAGACGCTTATGGGTATGCTACTGATATTCGTTGAAGCTCACACATGGCGGCACAGCCTTCTTACCGCCGACGCGCACAGTGAGCAGGCCTTCGTTTGGGCGCATCGGATGCTCATGGTACTTCTTAAACGCCTTCATTCATCTGTAATATCTCACCAAAAGGTGGTTTGACAAGAGCACTCTATACGGCTGGCTGCAGCGGTTTGCAGCTCGTATTGGCCGGTGCCTGTTTCTCTTGCCCGGGTTGAAATAAGGCCAATCTGCAGGAAGGCGTATACACGGTATTTGGCGGAAAGGTACGTGACCTGCAAAAGCAGACATGGCGGCGCTATTTCTGTGACAGCATATGGTGCTGTGTTGTGGCGATGCTTTCACTGGCGTCCCAAGAGAGCGCTGGTTTGGCCAGGAAGTATGGACATAATGAAATACCATAGTTATAAATTGCGATACACTCAGAAATTAGAAGAGTCTGGAGCTCGCGGAGCAATTCCATTTGCTGTACTCTGTCATGAGTACCGTTCTGTTTCTGGCTGCATGGTGACAGCTATTGATGTCTTTGAGCGTGCGCTGAGTATCGTTTAGTTGCAGTTTGGAACGGAACAGGCGTTCGTTTTGTTTTATCTCTGCGTTTCNGTGCGCTGAGTATCGTTTAGTTGCAGTTTGGAACGGAACAGGCGTTCGTTTTGTTTTATCTCTGCGTTTCGTCTTTGTCTGCTCGATGAGAGTATTTCGACGCTGCGATTTGTGTTTGCAAGGCAGAGTAGGACACTGCAAACAGCTTCAGTAAGTTGGAGGGGCACTTTATGTGCAACGCAATACCTGATAGAAAGAAAAGGCGAGAACTCATCGGTTCGTTTCAAACTTTCCGTAGACTTGATGGCCAGTTCTGTCATTTATGATGACAGTTCTTCTAGGGCGAGCACGCCCAATGGGCTGCCCTTGGACGGCTGTGCGTAGAACACAAGTCGTGAAACTACGCACTGCACTTGCCCAAAAAAAGCATGGACTTCGTAGTGCATCGAGTTGCTATAGGGAAACCTGTTATGCAGGAAGATGCGCTTGTTGGGAGATCAGTGTAGCTGCCTTTTGTTCGGAATAGCTGCAATTAGCCAATCTGTCGCTTATTCCCCTTTCAGCTCGGCATCCCACGACAAAGTGTTCATAGCGCTCAAAGGTATTAGGCAGTTGCACATGACTGCGAGGCACTCGGTCTGCACTTATCTGGCAATTGCCTTTCTTCTTGATCATATTCGGCTTTCGTCGATCTTACAACAAGAAATGAATTGACAGTGGAACCCCGTGCAGCACCATAGATCGTTTTGAAGCATGTACTAAGCTTGCGCTTGGGTCGCTTTTCTGAGTGGAACCGGCTCCAGTTGCTGATAGGCGTGTAAACAGTATTTGTCGGTTAGCTAGTCTATCTGCTTGTGTGAGCATGGTGAGATTCTGCAGTTTGTCCGCGCGTGCGTACGGCCGTGGTGTAGTGAACCCTTTTCTGGATTGTTCACATCGCTCAGGTTTGTCCAGCGCGCTAGCCGTTGCAAGGAGACTCCTTTGTTCGGCACAGCAATTTGCACGTTTATATTTCAGCTTGTATGAGAGCAGGCATAGACATACATGCGCAGGCGTGCAGATTGATGGAGTTGTAGTGCACGGCGTGGGGCGTTACTTTGCTCTAATCGTGATCATTTATTGGATGAACTGGAGCTGGTAGTTTCCGCGCAGCGATATGCTTCTTGCGAGACAGCGACCGGAAATGCTAGCCGTCGCACTGAACTTGTAAGGTAAGATATGTGCAGCACCACAGGAAGCAGTAGCCAGTATGCGTTGGTTTGGTTTGAACGCCTAGTATTATTGACGGCCATCTTGCCCTTGCTCTTG
>NW_013571048.1:3376-7564 GCF_000499745.2 Eimeria mitis | reverse complement strand
GTTTAGCATACTCATCACAATGCCAGTATTGGTTCTTTGCTCTTGGTTGCGAGAAGCTGTGTCGTTAGTAACTATTGCTAGTGTGGATAGGTATTGGATTTGGGTTGTGCAGGAGATTTTTTGGGACTTCACCATGTTTTTGCGAATATATCCGGCGAAGCGGTTTTTGCGGCACGGTTGAAATTCAGCAGATGGTGAGTGACTGCTAACATCTCTGTAGATGGCGTTGCGGGGCTATGCATATGCACGTTCAGAAAGAAGGCTGGTTCTGGGGACGGTGCCCTGCACTTGGATGTTAGGAGGCGTGCGCTGAACAAGTATTGTTCAGAAGTGTTGGCAATCCCGCACCAGCTGCTGAGTTCCAACCACGCCGAAAAACCGCGTCGCCGGATAGATACGCAGAAGCACGCTGAAGCCCTGACGCATCCCCTGGCAACGCACAAATTCAATACCTATCCACCCCGGAACCACACATTAACGGCACAGCTGCTTGCCCAATATGTTCATTCTCTGGGCGTTGATTTTTGTTAGTGGTCAAGGTGCGTTAGTGTCCCGACGTGTGCGCACATGCGTACTGACCAACTAAGGTTTGCGACATGATTTTGGCCCCGCAGGATGTGAGGTCCATGCAGGGCAGCTGCAGCTATGTTGGCANAAGGTTTGCGACATGATTTTGGCCCCGCAGGATGTGAGGTCCATGCAGGGCAGCTGCAGCTATGTTGGCAGGCCCATGCCTCTACATGCTTAGTCTAGAAGCAGCGCCAATCCTGGTGCTCTTCACTTGGATGCAAGCAGTTGTATCGTTAGTAGCTATTGCTAGAGTGGGCCTGCATATACTGGGCATTGGTTAGTGGATTGCTGTAGTGCTCGGAATGCGTCAGGATTCCACTGTCCCTTCGCATATGTACCTTGCGTCCTTCCTGTGCGGTACGCTGATTCAGGAGATGGTGCGCTACTGCCAACGCGTCTGTAAACAGGGTTATCAGGGCATGCCTACATGATAGTTTAGGACGGTGGCTAGGCCTTAGCGTGCCAAGCTACACATGGATGTTGGCAGTCATGCTGTAAGTATTGGCATTCTATGCCTGCACAGTATGGGCATTTGTTGGCCCCTGGACTTTCGTGGGTGCCGACGTACGAACGTATTCCTGTTTCGTGCACATGTAAATTTAGCAAAAGCTTTTTGCTGCGCCATTGGTGTCAGGAGAAGGTGCGTTGTGTGCACGCTGGCTGCGTAGGCGTTGGCCAGCACATGCAACTTCATCGTGGCCTCGCTAGTCTTCGTGCGTTGCAGTTGGGCACACTCAGATGCGCCGTTAGTGCCTACTGCTAGCGCGGGCCCGGATACAATGGCCAGGAGCTAGGTATTTGATTCGTGTAGTGTTGGGGTTACACCAATTTTTCACCATCTCTCCGAATACTTGTCCGTCGATGCTTTGTATGGCACGGTTCAACTTCAGCAGCTGGTGGGTGATTACCAATTGCATGCTATACGTCTGTAGACGTCGTCGTGAGGGTGCGCATATAGGAAGATGGCTGCTCTTCCGGATGGCGACGAGCACTTGGATCCTTGCAGCTGTGCCGTGAGCAAGTATTGGTAGCGTGTACTCGCACGATACGATCATTGGCTGGGCGTTGTCTACGCGAGGCGGTCAAAGAGAGTGGTCGTATTCCCTGTTTTGCACACACGTATTCAGCAACTAAGGTTTGCGACAGTATTTCGGTTCGGCAGTGAGGTCCAAACAGGGAAGCTGTAGAGGGGTTTTCTGGTACATGCAGACGCGTGGATAGCATGAAGGCCAAGCCAAACTTGATGTTCTGCACTTCGGTACAAGCAGCTGCGTAGTTAGTGACTAGCGCTAGCATGGGCCTACTTTCATTGGGAATTACTTGGGCGTTCGATCTGGGTTGTGCCAAGGGTGCGTCACTATTTCGCTGTCTTGTCCGGGATATAGTTCGCGAAGATCTTGTGCAGGGTGCTTCGAGTACAGCAGCAGGCGCGATATTGCAAAGGCGTGCATGGATATGGTTGCGAGGGCATCCTTGTGGATTGTCGGAACGATGGCTCGCCCTCCTCATGGTTACCTGCACCTGGATGTCAGCAAGTTTACCGTGAGCATGCACTGGCAGTGTGTACCTGCATAGTATAAGGATTGACTGGGCATTACACTTGGAAAGTGATGAAGGTGCGTTACAATGCCGCGTTTGGCGCAGACGTGTATTCAGCAACTATGGTTCGCAACATCAGTTTGACTCTCTAACAAGTGAGATCCGAAACGAAAAGCTGTTGAGATGTTGCCCGGCGGATGCAAATGCTTGTTTAGTATCAGAGCCCTGGTAAGTTTTGTAGTTTGCACTTTGATGCAGGCACATGTGTGGTTAGTGACTATTGGTAGCGTGGGCCTGCAGACTGCGGGCATTCGTTGGATTCGCGTAGTGATCGGGAGGGATCTGGACCTCCCTAGCTCGCCACGTATCACTCGCGAAGCGTTTGTGCGTCACGGTTTGAACTCAGGAGCTGGTGGGTTGTTGCGAACAAATATGTGGAAAGTGTTGCAAAAGGACGCGTATATGTGTTGAAGGGGACGGCAGGTCTCGGAAGGATTACGTCCACTTGGATGTGAGCAGGCGTGCCATAGGTAATTATTGGTACTGTATGTCTGCATGGTATGGGCATTGGCTAACCGTTGCATCTGAGTAGTGGTCACGGTGCATCTGCGTTCCGTCGGTTGTGTTCAAGCGTACTCAGCACCTCATGTCTTCGGCATGATTTTTATTCCACAGAACGCAAGATCCAAGCACGGGGGCCACAGAAATGTTGGCAGGCAAGTGCGGGTACGCGTTTAACATCATGGCCATGCCAGGCCTGGTGTTCTGCACCTGAATGCAGGCAGCTGTGTCGCTAGGTACTACTGGTAGCTCGTACCTGCCGACTGTGGCCAGTCGTTAGGTGTTGTGCTTGGGTAGTGCTCGGCACGAGTCAGGATTCCACCGTCGCTTCGTATATTCATCCTGCGCAGCTTTTGTAGAATAGTGTGTGAATGAAGGAGCAGGTGAGTGAATGCTGGGCCGCCTGTGGGAGCGGTTGGGAGAGCTTCCGAAAGTGTCTTTAATACGATTACATATCCTCATGACTGTAGCCTGCGTTCGGGTGCGAGCAGGTGTAACGGAACCGTTCTCAGTGTCTACCTGCATAGTATGGGTATTTGCTGGGCGTAGTATCTAGTCCGGTTTCATGGCGTGTAGGAGCCTTGCGTCGTCTGGACAGCCGGCTTGTTATGCTTGGTGCTGCGCGCTTGATTGCAAGCAGCTGCATCGTTAGTAACTATTGGCAGTATGGGCCTGCAGACTGCAGGCACTGAGCAGACCGCGTAGGTGCTGGATTTGGGTAGTCCTCGGGAATCTGGACTCCACATCCTCTCTGCAGATACATCTGGGGGCGTTCCTTTGTGCGGCACGGTTGGAATACAGCAGAGGGTGCGTTCGTGCCAAGGAGTTCGCAAAAATGGGTGCAGCTGTATGTGCGTGTTCAGGACCATGGCTAGTCTTGCGGATGGTGACCTGCACTGGGATCTTAGCAGGCGTGCCGTGCGTAATGGTAGCGTGCACCTGCATGGTATGTACACTTGCTGGGCGTTTCATTTGGGTAGTGGCTAAGCAGCGGCAGCGTCTCGCCTGTCGTAACCACGTACATTCAGCAACTAATGTTTGCGACGTTATTTTGGTTCTGCAGAGAGTGAGGTCCAAGCACCGCAGCTGTAGGGATATTGGGCAAGTGCAACTAGGTGTTTAGCATGGCGGGTATGCCACGCCTGTTGTGCTCTGCTTGAGTGCATATAGATGTGCCGGAAACGACTACTGCTAGCGTGGGTCTGCAGACTGGGTAAGCTGGCTTTCTGCTGGGCTGAGCTAGTGCTATGGAAGCGTCAGTATTTAATTGTCTTCGCATATTTAGCATGCGGCGTTCTTGTGTGACAGGAGTTGAACTCAGGAGGTGGCGCGTGATTGTTGACGAGTCTGTTGAAGCGGAAGCGATGGCATGCAAATGAGAGTTCACGGCGGAGGCCAGTCTGCGGCGTCGTTCTGTGCATTTAAAAACAGGCAGCTGCGCCTTTACCAAGGGAATGCTACTGTATTCGTGCACATTCTGGCAATTCGTTGGGCATTAGTTCTGTGTAGTTACTGAAA
>NW_013571048.1:2587-3276 GCF_000499745.2 Eimeria mitis | reverse complement strand
CGACAGTGCGAGGCGTCGTGCTGTGCAATTGGATGTACACGCTTCTGTCGTTAGTAACTTTTGCTATTGTGGGTATGCGGACAATATGCACACCTTCTCTGATGGGGTGGCGTAGCTCTCGAGGTGCGTCAGTATTTTACTGCCTTTTCGAATACCTATCATGCAGCGTTCTTGTGTGACAATTGTTGAACTCAGAAGCTGGTGCATGACTTCTAGCGAGTCGTTTAGAGCCGTTGCTAGGGTATGCAAATGCATGTGGACGAAAGCGATGTGTCTGCAGCGCCGCGCCTTGCCTTGCACTCGCGCTTACCCAGCTGCGCCTTGATCTAACAGTGTTGGTCTATCCGTGCATAAGTTGGCCTTTGGTTTGGCGTTGTCTCTGGACAGTGACACAGTTTTGCTAGCTGTCTCCCTTCCGTGCACGCGGTGTCCAGCGACTAATTTCTACGACATTATTTTGACTCTGCACGCAGTGAGCACGATGCGGAGGATCCTTTAAGGTGTTGGCAAGCATATGCAAGTGTGTGGTTTGTTTGGTGGGAATGGTAAGCTTGGCGTTCTGCACGAGGATGCACACCGCGGTGTCGTTAGTAAATACGGCCGGGCTGGACCTGCTGGCAAGTCTATGCTGAGACGCTGTTTTGCTGCAAGGTTTGAACTCAGAAGCAGGTGCGTCGCTGTTATCACGG
>NW_013571048.1:1606-2487 GCF_000499745.2 Eimeria mitis | reverse complement strand
GGCTGCGATGTGATGCATATGGGTGTTTAGTTCGGAAACTGGTCGCAAGCACGGTGATCGGTGTGTCGACATAATCAGGTGTGCCCTGAGCAAGCGCAAGTAGCGTATATATGCAAATTGTGGTCTTCTGTTGGGAGCTCGGCTTGCATGTTCTTCGGGCCCCGGAAAGGCAGCGCTGCCCTTGCGTATGTATATCCAGCAACTTACATGTGACATGCTGCCTTCATCCAGCAGCTTCTGGGTTGCAAACAAGATGAATCAAGAAATGTTGGTCCGGCACATGCATCTGTGTGCTTTGCGTGGAAACCATGCTAATAGAGACGTTGTGGCTGTGCATGAAAGTATTTTCGTGCTGGTAGTACTTTTTGGGTAGTGCTTGGGATGGGCTAGGACAACTTTTTCCTCCCATGTGCATATCCAAAACACTGTGTGCGTCATTGTTTGAATACTGGAGTTGGCGCGTGATTAGCAATAACTCCGTAGAAATGGTTGCGAGGCCATGCGGATGCATGTTTAAGGCGGTCGTTTGTCCCTAGGACTGTGATGCGCCCTTTGATGCAGTCAGATGCGCCGTGAGTAAGTATTGGTGGAGTATTCTGGCGGGATATTTACATTGATTGGGCGTTTGACTTGATAACTGTCAAAATGCGGAAAGGTAGTGTCTGCCCTCCACCTACATTTTTAGAAGCCTCCCTGTGCTACTTCGTCCTGGTCCGTAACACGGCGATCAGCACTTGCATGTGAGCAGGTGTGCCGTGAGCAGATATTGCTGGCGTACGCCAGCAGTTGTGACGTGTAATGATAGGAAGGCATGCATGTGCGTGCTGACGGTTTTTACTGGCCCTTAGGAGGATCGATGGTAGCAGCTCTGGCGCCAGAAC
>NW_013571048.1:0-1506 GCF_000499745.2 Eimeria mitis | reverse complement strand
GTGATGTCTATGCGCCTTGTATGAGTGTCGGTCGGCATTGGATTGGGCTAGAGATCGAATTGCCAACGCCAGCAGTGCTTGCTCGTTTTCATAAACTAGCACTTGCAAGATTGACTCGTTTATGCAGAAAGTGCGATCCAAGCAGGGCAGCTGTATGGCGGCCATGCCAGCGTAAATGTTCTCCACATGGACGCACAGAGCTGTGTCGTTAGCAACTGGTGCAAGTCTGGATACGCATTTGATTTTGGTTAACTACCGCATACACACAGTGTCGACTGTCTCAATTCATGTGCCTCGGGAGACGCTTTTTCCCGGCACTGTTGGAATTCAGCAGCCGGTTCGTGCTTGCCAACGCGTCTGTAGGTGCAAGCAGGGCCGTTGTACACATGTTGGGCAGCACAGACATCCATCTGCTCCACATCGTGTCCATGGCCGTGTCGGCGGCGCACAGTTAGACGCCAACAGCTGTGTCGGCAGTAACTGTTGGCAGCATGCGCGTGCATACTGTGGGCACTGGTTACGTGTTGGACTTGGGAAGTGCTGGTGATGCAAAAGGAGTTGGTCGTCTTTCCCTACATATGTATACGGCGACGATTTTGTGTGGCACGGTTGGATAACAGCAGACGGTGGGTGACTGCCAAGGCGTCGGTAGACTTGGGTGCGACTGTATGTATAGGGCCGCTCAGGACTATGCCGTATCTTGCGGAGGGTGGCCTGCACGTGGAGCGTAGCAGCCAGCAACATTGGTTGCTGAGTTGGTGTGCGGCTGGCATGCGCACGCGTTATTAGCAAGCACGGTTTGCGGCATTATTTATGTTGCGCAGAGAGTGCGTTGCACGCAGGGCAGTTGCAGAGGTGTGGCTGTGCGTTCCGTGGCTCATGTCTCCGATCTATACACACACCGGTGGGTTCGGGTGCAATTTCACTCTGCATATTCCGTGAGCATTGGAACCCTTACAAGTGACAGCTCATCTCATGGTTGCAGGCTTGCACTCAGGGCGACAGGTTATGTTCACGGTGTATGGTGTGCGGCAGTAGACGTGGTGTTCCACAGGTGGTGCGTCTGGTGACCCGTGTGGCCGACCTTTACACGCTGGTGGTTTAAATTGCGCCCGCCGTTTGGGTTCACGACTAGCATTGGAACCCGTAAGGATAGGCAGCTGCGTTTGTAGAGAGAGCAACCATTTGCTTTTGCTGAGCATGATGAGCGACAGAATATGTGACGGTTCACGGTACGCGAGCAGCATCGTTTGCAAAATGCGCCTTGTCTGTGTACGGACATGGCTTGAGCAGGGTTCGCATTCGGAGCAGGGCTTAGTACTATATTCGTCAGGTATGGGAACGGACATTCGCGGAGAACGCAACAGGGGACGTTTACAGTTTAAGGAATGTGTCCTTAGATGCCGTGTTTCACAGGCTGTGCATATGGTGTCTGATATAGCGTACAGATGGCCCGTTTGAGGTACCATGGAATGGCGTAGCTGACATCAGCCCTTGAGGGGCTAT
>NW_013571047.1:7848-8109 GCF_000499745.2 Eimeria mitis | reverse complement strand
CTGCAGCTGCAGCAGCAGCAGCAGGAGCCTCTGCTGCACCTGCTGCATGCAGAGAAAGCCCCAAACCATCCATAATAAACATGCAACTGGGTATGTATATATACACCACAGCAACTTCAATACACACAACACGCATGCATGCATGCATGCATGCATGCAGAGACACATGCATGCATGCATGCAGAGACACATGCATGCATGCATGCAGAGAAACATGCATGGATGCATGCAGAGACACATGCATGCATGCATGCGGAGACA
>NW_013571047.1:6258-7748 GCF_000499745.2 Eimeria mitis | reverse complement strand
CTGCAGCTGCAGCAGCAGCAGCAGGAGCCTCTGCTGCACCTGCTGCATGCAGAGAAAGCCCCAAACCATCATAAACATGAAACTGGGAATGTATATATACACCACAGCAACTTCAATACACACAACACGCATGCACGCATGCATGCATGCATGCATGCAGACACACATGCATGCATGCATGCAGCGACACACGCATGCATGCATGCATGCATGCATGCATGCAGAGAAACATGCATGCATGCATGCATGCAAACACACATGCATGCATGCATGCGGAGACACATGCATGCATGCATGCATGCATGCATGCATGGATACACTGCAATAGGGTGAGATTCGAGCCGATGATGTTGTCCTCATAAAAGAAGAAAAAAAGACAACACCAAAATAAAAAATATTAATACTGAGATATAAACTGCTGTTGCTGCTGCTGCTGCTGCTGCTGCTGCTGTTGCTGCTGCTGCTGCTGCTGCTGCTGCTGCTGGTCTGTGTATCTGTACAACCAAACCAAAACAATTAAAAAAGAAAAGAAGCAACGAACAGCTGCTGCTGCTTTTACTGCTGTTTCTGCTTCAGCTGCTGCTGCTGCTGCTGCTGCTCCTGCAGCAACAGCAACAGCAACAGCAGCAGCAGCAGCAGCAGCAGCAGCAGCAGCAGCAGCAGCAGGAGTTTATATATTTTTCCATAGTTCTTTGACTTCAACCATTTCCCCCGAAATAGCAGCAATAACCCAAATATCATCATCATGCTGCTGCTGCTGCAGCAGCTGCTGCTGCTGCAGCAGCTGCTGCTGCTGCTGCTGCTGCTGCTGCTGCTGGTGCTGCTGCAGCTGCTGTCTTTGTCTTTGTCTTTGGGGGGGAAATAGCTTACGCATGTGGGGTGGGGCTGGCGCTAGCATNGCTGCTGTCTTTGTCTTTGTCTTTGGGGGGGAAATAGCTTACGCATGTGGGGTGGGGCTGGCGCTAGCATGGTGCCTGCTAGGGTGCATGCAGCAGGAGAAAGAGAAAGAAGAGAGACGTCAATGAGTATCTGTGTGTCTGCAGCAAAAGGTCTAATATATTTAATTTGTATATTTTTTGTTGCTGCTTTTATGTAGTGATAGCTGCCTATACACCCGAAACAATCATCTGCTGCTGCTGCTGTGAACCCTCCATGCACGACACCTCGATGGCCGCAGACAGCAGCACCAACAGACAAAAACCCTAATATATGTTTTTTGCATGCAGATATATAATAATTTATCTCTTTTATTCCCTCACCACCCTCTAAACCACATAAACTTTCATGTATAAAGTGTTTATATACCTTTCTATTCATGGGTGATACGCTGCTGCTGCTGCTGCTAGCCGTTGTGCTGCTGCTCCTGCTGCTGCTGCTGTTGCTGCTGCTGTTGTTGCTGTTGCTGCAGACAGATGTCTCTGTGCTTTCGTTTCCTGCTGCATCAGTCTCTACATCTGCTGCTGCTTTTCCTGCTGCTGCTGCTGCTGCTG
>NW_013571047.1:5770-6181 GCF_000499745.2 Eimeria mitis | reverse complement strand
CTGCTGCTGCTGCTGCTGCTGTGGTTGTTGCTGCTGCCATCTTTGTACGCAAAAAATATAAAAAAATTTATTTTTTTTATTTTATTTAAAAAATATTTCTTTTGCGAGTTTATAATCACAAAGACACAGAAAAGCGACCCCCCAATCATGCAGCAGCAGCAGCAGCAGCAGCAGCAGCTGCTGCTGCTGGCTCCATACAAACAAAGACGAAGGGCTGTTGTGCTGCAGCAGCAGCAGCATATATAGCAGCAGCAGCAAGGTGCAGCAGCGCCTGTAGCTGCTGCTGTTGCAGCAGCAGCAGCAGCAGCAGCAACAACAACAACAACAGCAGCAATTGCAGCAGCAGCACGACGACAACCATCAGCAGCACCAGTCCGATCAACAGCAGCAGCGTGAGCAGCATAATCATCA
>NW_013571047.1:5524-5670 GCF_000499745.2 Eimeria mitis | reverse complement strand
TCTGTGCTTTCGTTTCCTGCTGCATCAGTCTCTACATCTGCTGCTGCTTTTCCTGCTGCTGCTGCTGCTGTGGTTGTTGCTGCTGCCATCTTTGTACGCAAAAAATATAAAAAAGTTTATTTTTTTTATTTTATTTAAAAAATATC
>NW_013571047.1:2744-2939 GCF_000499745.2 Eimeria mitis | reverse complement strand
GCTGCTGCTGTTGCTGCTGTTGCTGCTGCTGCTGCTGCTGCTGCTGTTGCTGCTGCTGCTGCTGTTGCTGTTATTGCTGTTATTGCTGTTGCTAAACAGCAACCCCACCACCACCACCACCACCACCACCAGCACCACCACCACCACCACCACCATCAGCATCAGCAGCATCACCATCACCAGCAGCACCACCAC
>NW_013571047.1:2335-2528 GCF_000499745.2 Eimeria mitis | reverse complement strand
ATGGCAAGGACATTAAAGTTTTTGCTGCTGCTGCTGCTGCTGCTGCTGCTGCAGCAGCAGCAGCAGCAGCAGCAGTAGCAGCAGTAGCAGCAGCAGCAGGTGGTGGCGGTGGTGCTGCTGCTGTTATGAAAATTCGCTTTGTAAGGAACAGGCTGATGCTTATGCATGGCAAGGACATTAAAAGTTTTTGCTG
>NW_013571047.1:2086-2235 GCF_000499745.2 Eimeria mitis | reverse complement strand
ATATATATATATATAAATATATATATATATATATGTATGTGTGTATAGGTTGAAGTGCCGAGACTGCGGCGTCGCCGTTGCTTATCGTTCTGTTGATTTTAACGAGAAGCCGCAATTTATTTATTTTTATGAAAATTCGCTTTGTAAGG
>NW_013571047.1:1814-1986 GCF_000499745.2 Eimeria mitis | reverse complement strand
TGCTGCAGCAGCAGCAGGAGCAGCAGCAGCAGCAGCAGCAGCAGCAGCTGGCGGTGGTGCTGCAGCAGCAGCAGGTGGTGGCGGTGGTGCTGCTGCTGTTATGAAAATGTTCTTTGTAAGGAACAAGCTGATGCTTATGTCTGGCAAGGACATTAAAGTTTTGCTGCTGCTG
>NW_013571047.1:945-1712 GCF_000499745.2 Eimeria mitis | reverse complement strand
TGCTGCTGCTGCTGCTGCTGCTGGCGGTGGTGGCGGTGGTAGTGGTGGTGGTGGTGGTGGTGGTGGTGGTGGTTGGGGGGGTTTTGGTTTTGTTGCTGCTACAGGCGGAGGGAGGTTGCTGCTGCAGCAGCAGCAGCAGCAGTAGTAGTATGAGCAACAGCAGCAGTAATAGTATTGCTGTTTGTTGTTTTGTATGAGTTGTTTGTTTTTTCTTTTTTTCTTTTTTTCTTTTTTTTTATAATTGAAACATTTTTTGTTAATTCATATTGACGCTCGCGAGGGTTTAGGGTTTAGGGTTTAGGGTTTAGGGTTTAGGGTTTAGGGTTTAGGGTTTAGGGTTACTAGGGTTTAAGGTATTTAGGGTTTAGGGGTTTTAGAATTAGGGTCTAGGGTTTTTAGGGTTTAGGGTTTAGGGTTTAGGGTTTAGGGGTTTTAGGATTTTGTGTTTCTAGGGTTTAGGGTTTAGGGTTTTAGGGTTTAGGGTTTAGGGTTTAGGGTTTAGGGTTTACAAGAGTGCAGCGCTCCGCCCTGGCTCTTCTACATTGGGGTGTATGTACACCTCATATTGTCTCCTTTAATTATATATTTTAGGGTTTAGGGTTTAGGGTTTAGGGTTTAGGGTTTAGGGTTTAGGGTTTTTTCTTTTAGTTATATATATTTGTTGGGGTGTATATGCGGCTAAATAAATAAATAAAATAAATAAATAAATAAAATAAATGAAAAACTAAATAAATAAATAACATACATAAACTAAATAAACTAAACAG
>NW_013571046.1:1989-7572 GCF_000499745.2 Eimeria mitis | reverse complement strand
ACTCACTCACCCGAGCTGAGGAACCCCGCCTGGGCCTTCCTCGCCCCCGCCAGCAAGCTAGCTAGCTAGCGATCAATATTATTGCCAGGAGATGTTGGCTAGTTAGCTAGACCTAGCTAGCCAGCGTTGTGAACCGGGACCCATGCTTCGAGCGGCGGCATCCAACTATTGAGGGGCCCCCATCAACCCTCGGGGGCCCCCCCTGTAGCTCTAAGAATTGTTGAGGGTCTAGGGGGCCCCCCGGGGCCCCCCAAAAGAATTTGTGGTGGGAGGGATTGGTTTTTGTGCTGCGTCTGGCGGTCGGCCTGTAGCTCGTGCAGTGAAAGCAGCAGTTGCTGCTGCTGCTGCTGCTGCTGCTGCTCCGTGTCGTTGCTGCAGCGGCTGTGTAGCCAACTTCTTTGTTTTAGGCTCAGCAACATTTTCAGGGTGCATAGGCCACCGCCGGCTGGTCTATATATTGGGGCTGTATGTGCTATATATATTATATATTAATATATATATATATATATCATATGTATGTGATATATATAATATATATATATATATATATATATATATATATATATATATATATATATATATATATGTATATATATATATATATATATATATATGCTTCTCAGCCTGTCTCTGTTATTGTCTATAAAAACAGTTGCAATGTTTGTCTGTGGCTGCACTGCTCCTACGGCTCTTGAGGGTTGCGGTGTATGTACACCTCAAACCCTAAACCCTAAACCCTAAACCTTAAACCCTAAACCCTAAACCTTAAACCCTAAACCCTAAACCTTAAACACCTCAAATCGAGTGCGGGAAGTCCAGCGCCAAAGCGCCGAAACGGGAGCCCCCACGGGGCCCCTATTTGGGAGGGGGCCCCCAGGGTCCCCCCCCGCAGCAGCATCAGTTTCTGCTGCTGCTGCTTGTTGCTGCTGCCTCTATTTGCTGCCGCTGCATCTGTTTGCTGCTGCTGCACAACACTGCCCTTCTGCTCTGCCTCCCCTCTCCCTCAGGCCTATAGAGGGCCCCTCGACCCTACATAATTAGAACCCAGGGGCCCCCCCGCCAGAGTTGGGGGCCCCCATGGGGGCCCCCCCCCCAAAGGGGCTGAATGCGACAGGTTTGGCTTCCGCTGCTGCGCCTGGCTGCCTGTTGCTGCTGCTGTTGCTGCTGCCGTTGCTGCTGCCTTGCTGCTGCTGCCCGCCTCCTAAGCCAAACACAGGGGCAGCCCAGGGGGCCCCCTGGCTGGCGTTGAGGAGGGGGCCCCCAAACACGGTTTTGGGGGCCCCTGCTGTACCCTCATCTCTGAATCGAAATAAACTTTTTGCTGCAGGCTCCTCTGCCTCGCCTCGTTCCCTACGAACACCTACCCGCTGCTGCTGCTGCTGCTGCTGCTGCTGCTGCTGCTGAGCTCCTGATGATGGCATCAGGCTAGCCGCACCCGAAGAACCCCCCAAGGGCAACAACCCACCAAAGAGACTGGGTGCTGCCTTTGGTGCTGCTGTGCTGCTGCTGCTGCTGCTGCTGCTGCTGCCGAAGGGCGACGGCTGCGCGGTTGTTGCTGCCGTATTGCTGCTGCTTCCAAAGACAAAGGGGTTGTTAGCTGCCGGTGCAGCACCTGCTGCTGCTGCTGCTGGTGCTGCTGCTGCTCCTGCTGGTTCTGTTGCTGGTGCTGCTGCAGCTGGGGCTGCTGCGGCGTTGCTGCTGTTGCTGCTGCTCCCGAATACAAAGAGAGGTTTTGCTGCTGCAGTTGTGCCGCCAAAAAGACTCGGCTTGCTGCTGCCGCCTGCTGTGTCGCTGCTGCTGCTGTTGCTGCTGCTGCTGCTCCCAAACAGTAAAGGCTTGCTACCCGGTGCTGCTGCTGCTGCTGCTGCTGCTGCACCGAACAGGCCCCCTCCTCCCGCTGCTGGTGAGCTGCTGCCTACAGAGCCAAAGAGGCTCGTGCTGCTGCTGCCGCCGAACAGCCCGCCTGTGCTGCTGCTGCTGCTACTGTTGTTGCTGCTGCTGCTGCTGTTGCTGCTGTTGCTGCTGCCCCCAAATAGGGACGTTGGTGCAGCAGCAGCACCGCCGCTACTCAACGGAAGTCCGAAGATAGGAGTCGTCTGGCTGCTGCTGCTGCTGCTGCTGCTGCTGTTGCTGCTGCTGTCCTTGCTGCTGGCGCCAAAAGTAAAAAGCGGAGGAGTCCCCTTGTTGCCGCTGCTGCTGCTGCTGTTGCTGCTGCTGCTGCCGCTGTCGCCGCCGCTGCTGCTGGTCTTGCTGCTGCCGAAAGTAAAGAGGGGCGGCGGTTTCCCGCT
Source organism: Eimeria mitis (assembly GCF_000499745.2). Classification (NCBI taxonomy): domain Eukaryota; phylum Apicomplexa; class Conoidasida; order Eucoccidiorida; family Eimeriidae; genus Eimeria; species Eimeria mitis. The sequence continues at coordinate 5,284 of NW_013571046.1, read as the reverse complement.
GCTGCTGCTGCTGCTGCTGCTGGTGCTGCTGCTGCCTGTAAAGGAGAAGAGAGAAGGTGCTGATGGAGCTGCCTTTGGTATAGGGAGGCTCCCAAATAGACTGGGTTGAGCGGGTGCTGTCTGCTGCGTCGTTGCTGCTGCTGCTGCTGCTGCTGCTGCTGGCGCTGCTGCAGCGGGAGCTTCTTCTCCAGCAGCATCAGCAGCAGCATCAGCAGCAGATGAATCATCTGCGTCGTCGGCGAAGCCCTCTGGCTCTATCTGCACCTCGCACGGCTTCCCTACATTTGCAAGCCACCAGGGCACAGCAGCAGGCTTGCTGCTGCTGCTGCTGTCGCTGCTGCTTGTGCTGCTGCTGCTGCTGCTGCTGCTGCTGCTGCTGCTGTCGCTGCTACTCGCGGGCTTTGCTGCACCGGTCTCGCTGGCTCCAGCAGCAGGTACCGCTGCAGTAGACGGGGGCCTGAAAAGGCTGCTAAATGGACCTCCACCAACGCCATCTTTGCTGCTGCTGCTGCTGCTGCTGCTGCCGCTGCTGCTGCTGGTCTCTGCTGCTGTCTTCGGGGCTGCTCCATCAACGCCCCCAGCGACCTTCTTGCGGGCTGGTGCTGCATCAGCTGCTGCACCCCATGGTTTTGCTGCTGTTGCTGCTGCTGCTGCTGCTGCTGATGGTTTGGGAGCTGCTGCTGCTGCTCCGAACACGGTTGGCCATCGTGCAGCAGCAGCAGCGTCAGCAGCAGCAGGTGCAGCAGCAGCAGCAGCATCGTGCTTATTGCTTCCAAATGAAGGAAGAGTAGCTGCTGCCGGTGCTGCTGTTGCTGCAGCAGCACCATCTCCTGCTGCTGGCTTTGCTGCTGCTGCTGTGTCACTCTCCCCACCAAACGCAAACAAACGTGGGGTCTGCTGCTGCTGCTGCTGCTGCTGCTGCTGCTGCAGGCCGAATGTGAAGCCAATAGCCCCACCGATGCTTCCAGATGCCTTGGGTTCTGCTGCAGCTGTTGCAGCAGGTGCTGCTGTTGCAGCTGGTGCTGCTGCTGCTGCTGCTGCTGCTGCAGGCTTTACTGCAGCTGCCTTTGCAGCATCAGAAGTGCTGCTCTCTTTTGCTGCTGCTGCTTCTGCTGCTGGCATCTCCGCAGCAGCAGCAGATCGGCTGGGGCTGGCTGCCGCTGCTGCTGCTGCTGCTGCTGCTGCTCCTGCTGCTGCTGCTGAGGCTAATCCCCCGAATCCGAACAAACTTGGGGTGGGCTTGTCGCTGCTGCTGCTGCTGCTGCTGCTGCTGCTGCTGAGGCCTGCTGCTTTGCCTGCAGCTGTTGTTCCTGCTGCATCTGATGCTGGAGCTTCATTTGCTGTCCCTGCAGTTGCTACTGTTTCCGTCGCTGCTGCTGCTGCTGCTGCTGCTGCTGCTGCTGCTGCAGTCTTCGATGCAGCACCAAATAAGCTGCCTGCTGCTTCTCCACCCAGAGCTCGCCGTGCTGCCAGCAAGGTAGGAGAACCCCTAGCAGGTGCAGCAGTCTTGCGGGGGCTGCCTGCTGCTGCTGCTGCTGCTGCTGCTTCTGCTGCTGCTGCTGCTGCTGCTGCGGCGGCTGGGTTCAGCGCTGCTGCTGCTTCGGCTAGCACTGTCTTTGCTGCTGCCTCCGGGGAGTCGTCTGCTGCTCCTGCAGCAGTATCTGCCTGTATTTGCTTCTGCAGGGTTAGCAGCAGCTCCTGACGTTTCTGCTGCTGCTGTTGCTGCTGCTGCTGCTGCTGCTGCAGTGCTGCATCTGCCTCCGACTGAAATAACTCTAACAGCCGCGACCGCCACCGCATAGAGTGGCAGCGGAGATACAGCTGCTGCAGCTCAGCTACAGAGACGTCTTCCTGCTGCTGCTGCAGCAACAGCTGCTGCTGCAGCAACAGCTGCTGCTGCTGCTGCTGCTGATGCTGCAGCTGCTGCCGTTGCAGCAGCTGCTGCTGCTGCTCTACTATCGCCTGCTGCTGCTTTAGAGCCGGGTCTGCTGCGTCAACAGCAGCCGAGAACATAGATCGCGGGCGCATCCCCGTTTGCTGCTGCTGCAGCAATTGCTGCTGCTGCTGCAGCAGCAGCTGCTGCTGCCCCAGGTGTGACAGAGCAGCCAGCTGAGGCTGCATGTGCTGCCGGGGCCCCAGGGGGCCCCCATACTCTCCTTGGTAGGAGGTGAAGGAGGCTGCTGCTGCTGTTGCTGCAGAGCCTGGTCTGTAGCCTCCACTGCGGTGCTGCTGCTGCTGCAGCTGTCGCTGCCGTTGCTGCTGCTGCTGCTGCTGCTGAGAGCAGCAGATATAAGGGAGGGAAGATGTGGATAAGTCTGCTGCTGCTGCTGCTGCTGCTGCTGCTGATGAAGGCTCCTGCGGCCAGTTTCCTTGGGGCCCCTGGTGGTAGGGGATCTGCTGCTCTAAAGGAAGCTGCAGAAACTGCTGCTGCTGGTGCTGCTGCAGCAGCTGCTGCTGCTGCAGCATTTGCTGCTGCTGCTTTTGACCGCGGTTATGGAAGGGTGACCCAGAGGCATCGCTGCGTGTCTCACTAAAGAAGGAGCTGCACTCGCTCACTAGCCTGCTTTGCTGCTGCTGCTGCTGCTGTTGCTGCTGCTGCTGCTGCTGCTGCTGGGTTACGGGGGCCTCCAGGGCCCCTCCAAGGGCACGATACAGGAAAGACGAGACCCGCGAGGCGAGCCGAGATAAGAGAGAGGGCCCCCCCCCACCGCCGGGGGCCCCCTGGCCCCCAGGGGGCCCCTGCAGCTCAGGGGGCCCCTGGCCGTCAGGGGGCCCCGGGGGGCCCCCATAGGGATGAGCCCTGTGGAGTTGCCGCTGCTGGTGCGGCCGTCGTTCTACGTAGGTCGACATAGCTGCTGCTGCTGCTGTGGTTGCTGTTGCTGTTGCTGCTGCTGCTGCTCCTTGTTGCTGCCGATGCTGCTGCTGTTGCTGCTGCGGCTGCTGCTGCTACTGATACTTATGCTGCTGTGCTGGGTGGGGACTGAGCAAGCGAGTTGAAATTAAAAACAAAAAAGACGGAAGGGAAGAGGCCAGCGGGACGGGTTCAGCTGCTGCTGCTGCTGCTGCTGCTGCTGCTGCTGTTGCTGCTGCTGTCTGCTGCTGCTGCTGCTGCCTGCTGTATGCTGTAGACAGCAGAAGGTGTGGGGTTGAGGCTGCAGCAAAATATGGGGAGAGAAAAAAGCAAAGACTATTAAATAATTACATCGGTTGCTGCTGCTGCTTGTGCTGCTGCTGCTGGGCGCTGCTGCACCGCTGCCGCCAGCAGCCACAGCCACTGCAGCAGCAGCAGCAGCAG
>NW_013571046.1:0-1159 GCF_000499745.2 Eimeria mitis | reverse complement strand
CCTAACCCCTCCTTCTCACTCTTCCATCTGCAGCATCAGCAGCAACAGCAGCAACAGCAGCAGCAGCAGCTGCTGCAGCTGCAGCAGCAACAGCAGCAACAGCAGCAGCAGCAGCTGCTGCAGCTGCAGCAGCAGCAGCAGCAGCAGCAGCAGCAGCAGGTGGTGTTGGCGCCAGCATGCACGAGATATCGTGCATAGAGACCTCTATAGAAAAGGGTTTTTGTTAAGAGACGGAAACTCCTTTGGGGCTGATTATCTCGTCTATGCTGCAGACCCGAAGCAAGCGCATGCATCTCTCCTGGTGTCTGTACACCCCATTCACAGCAGCAGCAGCAGCAGCAGCAGCAGCAGCAGCAGCAGCAGTAGTAGTAGTAGTAGGAGCAGGGACAGCTGCAGCTGCTCCTTTTGTTCTGGGTGCTGCTGTTGCTCCTGCTGCTGCTGCTGCAGCAGCAACGCAGTAAACAGCGCAAAATGCTGCTGCTGCAGCAGCAAGAAGAGGCGGCTCTCCGCCCCCTCTTTCAGCACTATTAACGGCAGCAGCAGCAGCAGCAGCAGCAGCAGTTGCAGCTGCAGCAGCTGCTGCTGCAGCACAACGTTAGGTCCTTCGTTTTCTCTCGTTGCTCTGCAGCGGCTCGCCAGCAGCAGCAACAAAGCTGCTGTCTTGGCGCTGGTTAGCTGCTGCATGCAGCCCCCGGTGTACATACAGCTCGACCGTATCAAGGCTTCTTCCGCTTAGTCCCTGCTGTTGCTGCTGCTGTTGCTGCTGCTGTTGCTGCTGCTGTTGTTGTTGCTGTTGCTGCTGCTGCTGCTGTTGCTGCTGCTCTTGTTGTTGTTGCTGCTGCAGTTGCTGTTCCTGCTTGTTCTGCTGTTGCTGCTGCTTTTGTTGCTGCTGCTCTGTTGCTGCTGCTTAGGCTGCTTCTCAGCAGCAAACCGTCTTTGTATCCACTTACTTGAGGGTTTAGGGTTTAGGGTTTAGGGTTGCTTGATTAAGGGTTTGGGGTTTAGGGTTTAGGGTTTAGGGTTTGAGGCCAAGAACAACGGAGTTGGCTGTTGCTGAGCGTTTGCTCTGTTTCTTTCTCCTCTTTCTGCTTTTCTATATATATATATATATATATATATATATATATATATATATATATATATATATATATATATATAT
>NW_013571045.1:7518-8298 GCF_000499745.2 Eimeria mitis | reverse complement strand
GTGGGGTCGGGGGGTAGCACTGCTTTTGTGGGGTCAGGGGGTAACACAGCTTTTGTGGGATCCGGGGGTAGAACTGCCTTGGTGGGATCGGGGGGTAGTACAGCTTTGGTGGGATCGGGGGGTAGTACAGCCTTGGTGGCTTTGGTGGGATCGGGGGGTAGCACTGCTTTTGTGGGGTCAGGCGGCAGCACTGCTTTTGTGGGGTCTGGCGGTAGTATTGCTTTCTTGGGATCGAGTGGCTTGGTGTTGGGATCGGGGGGTGTTGTTGTCTTTGTGGGGTGTGGGGTTGCGGGCGGAGACGCTTGTGGGGTGAGGTTGGTTGGTGGTTGCTGCTTCGGGGGTTTGCTGCTGTCTAGGAGACTGTCTCCGCCTGTCTCCTCAGCCCCCACCAATGCATCGCTGTCGCTGTCAACCATTGCATCTCTTCTGCTGCTGTTGCTGCTGCTCCTGCTGCTGTTGCTGCTGCTGCTCCTGCTGCTGCTGCCACGACGGTACCTCCGGCGTCCCCTACGGCTGCTTCTGGTTTCCCTCGCGCAGAAATCACCGCTGCTGCTGCTGCTGGTTCTGCTGCTGCTCCTGCTTCTGCTGCTGCTGCTGCTGCTGCTGTATTCATCAAGGCTGCTGGGCAGCGTCTCCCAATCGAGGTCGAGCTCTGTCTCCTGCTCAAGTCTGCTGTCTCCTTTGGCGTGGAGACCTATGCTATCATCTGCTGCTTCCAGTTCTGCTGCTGTTGCTGCAAGGAAACTGACTCCCTGCTGCTGCTGTTGCTGCTGCTGCGGT
>NW_013571045.1:6408-7418 GCF_000499745.2 Eimeria mitis | reverse complement strand
TCCGCCTGTCTCCTCAGCCCCCACCAATGCATCGCTGTCGCTGTCAACCATTGCATCTCTTCTGCTGCTGCTGCTGCTGCTCCTGCTGCTGTTGCTGCTGCTGCTCCTGCTGCTGCTGCCGCCACGACGGTACCTCCGGCGTCCCCTGCGGCTGCTTCTGGTTTCCCTCGCGCAGAAATCACCGCTGCTGCTGCTGCTGGTTCTGCTGCTGCTCCTGCTTCTGCTGCTGCTGCTGCTGCTGCTGTATTCATCAAGGCTGCTGGGCAGCGTCTCCCAATCGAGGTCGAGCTCTGTCTCCTGCTCAAGTCTGCTGTCTCCTTTGGCGTGGAGACCTATGCTATCATCTGCTGCTTCCAGTTCTGCTGCTGTTGCTGCAAAGAAACTGACTCCCTGCTGCTGCTGTTGCTGCTGCTGCGGTTGCTGCTGCTGCTGCTGCTGCTGCTGCAGCTGCTGCAGCAACGCACGCCGACCCGCTGCCTCGCGGGCGCGAGTGGCTGTGTGCTCCTGCAGCAACCGCTGCACCAACGGCAGCATAGAAGTGTCTCCGTGAGGCTTGAGTTCTGCTGCTGTGGCAGCAGCAGGCAGCCCGAACTGCGGCGGCAGCAGCAACTGCTGCTGCTGCTGCTGCTGCTGCTGCTGCAGCTGCTGCAGCAAGTCCCCTGCGTCCTGTATATCAGCTGCACCTGCAGCAGAGAACGGCTCAAGCGGGAGACAAGAAGCTGCCTGCTGCTCCACAGCAGCAACAGCCTCCTCCAGTTCTCCTGCCTGCTGCTGCAGGAGCCTGCAGCAAAAACCAGCAGCAGCAGCAGCAGCAGCACAGCAGCAACAGCAGCAACACACAGCATGTGCACGCTACCGAGCCAGTCTACTGGCTATCGATACAGACAGCAACTGAGCAGCAGCAAAAAGACATCGCATATTCTTACTTTGCTTTCTGCAGCAACTCGAGAAGAGCTCTCTGCTGCTGCTGCTGCTGCTGTTGCTGCTGCTGTTGCTGCTGTTGATGTTCC
>NW_013571045.1:5949-6308 GCF_000499745.2 Eimeria mitis | reverse complement strand
AGCAGCAGCAGCAGCAGCACAGCAGCAACAGCAGCAACACACAGCATGTGCACGCTACCGAGCCAGTCTATTGGCTATCGATACAGCAACTCAGCAGCAGCAAAAAGACATCGCATATTCTCACTTTGCTTTCTGCAGCAACTCGAGGAGAGCTCTCTGCTGCTGCTGCTGCTGTTGCTGCTGCTGTTGCTGCTGCTGTTGCTGCTGTTGATGTTCGTGTTGCAGTCCTGGCTGCTGCTCACAGCTGGCAGCAGTAACCTCCCTCTTGTGTGCAGACACAGCAGCGTCAGCAGCAGCAGCAACATCTGCTGCTGCTGCTGCATCTTGGTCAGCAGCAATGAAGAGAGACTGCCACATGC
>NW_013571045.1:5600-5894 GCF_000499745.2 Eimeria mitis | reverse complement strand
TGCTGCTGCTGCTGCTGCTGCTGCTGCCTCTGTTGCTGTTGCTGCTGCTGCTGCTGATGGAGCATGAGCTGTCTGCTGCTGCAGCGACTCGTCTGTCGCGCCCTCCAAGAAGCTAGAAGGTAACATGAAGCAGGCCCCGGGCCTGCACGGCCTCCTGCTGCTGCTGCTGCTGCTGCTGCTGTTGCTGCTGCTGCTTGTAGCAGCAGCACTAGGTGGCTTGTCAGCTTGCTTCTGCTGCTGCTGCTGCTGCTGCTGCTGCTGCTGCTGCTGCTGCGGCAGCAACTGCTGCTCCGT
>NW_013571045.1:4680-5500 GCF_000499745.2 Eimeria mitis | reverse complement strand
TGCTGCTGCTGCTGCTGCTGTTGCTGCTGCTGCTTGTAGCAGCAGCACTAGGTGGCTTGTCAGCTTGCTTTTGCTGCTGCTGCTGCTGCTGCTGCTGCTGCTGCTGCTGCGGCAGCAACTGCTGCTCCGCATGCACTCCTATGGGGATCGCCCGGCCAATCATCCCCAGCGCCAGAGCCTCAGCACGCCGCAGCAGCAGCAGAACCCGCCGCTGCTGCTGCGTCACTGCAGCACCAAGGCTGACGACACACCACACAGAAACAGCAGCAAAAGCAGCAGCTTCAAGCGCCGCAGTAGCTGCAGCAGCACCATCCAGGGCAACTGCAAATACAACAGCAGCAACAGCAGCAAGAGCAGCAGCAACAGCAGCAGCAGCAGCAGCAAGAGCAGTCATACCGTTGCAGCGTCTGCGATGTCTGCTTGTCTTGCACGTCGTTTGCGAGAGCCAACTGCTCTTCATACAGCTGCTGCTGCAGCTGCTGCTGCTGCTGCAGACGCAGCAGCAGCTGCTGCAACTGTCGGGTCCTCTCCCGTGCTGCAGTTCGCTGCTGCTGCAGCTCTTCTAGTTGAGCAGCAGCAGAAGCTGAAGGCGGCAGCAACGCCAAGTCCTCCAGGTTGTGCTGCTCCTGCGTCGTCAGCAGCATCAGACTATCGTTCTCCTGCTGCTGCTGCTGCAGCAGCTGCTGCTGCACCAACAGCCTGCTTACAAGCCGCCGCACTCTGCTTCTGCTCTCCGCCTGGGCCTCTTCTACCCCATTAAGCTTCGATAGCCGCTGCAGCAGCACCTGCTGCTGCTGCTGCAGTGTATGTACAGCCTGCT
>NW_013571045.1:3574-4580 GCF_000499745.2 Eimeria mitis | reverse complement strand
CTGCTTACAAGCCGCCGCACTCTGCTTCTGCTCTCCGCCTGGGCCTCTTCTACCCCATTAAGCTTCGATAACCGCTGCAGCAGCACCTGCTGCTGCTGCTGCAGTGTATGTACAGCCTGCTGCAGCCCAGTCACCTGCGAAGCTAAAGTTGCCGCACGCTGCTGCTGCTGCTGCTGCTGCTGCTGCTGCTGCTGCTGCTGCTGTAGGCTAGTCTGCTGCTCCTCAATTTGCTGCTGCTGCTGCTGCAGCTGCTGCACCAGAGACTTTCGTGCTGCAGTGCAGCAAACTTCAGAAGCAGCTAACCTCCACTCAAACGCACGCAGTGCTGCAGCAAGAGGAGCAGCAACAGCAGCAGCAAGCGTCCCCCTGGTACCGAAGAGCTCTTCGCCGGCAGCAACCTGCGCCCACAGAGCAGCAGCAGCACAAGCAGCAGCAGCAATAGCAGCAGCCGCGATAGCACCAGCAACAACAGCAGCAGCAGCAGCGGGAGCAGCAGCAGCAGCAGCATGGCCACGTAAGCGAAGCACGACACTCGAAACAGTCTGCAGCTCCGAGCAGCAGCAACAGCAGCAGAAATACCAGCAGGATCAGCAGAAGCAGCAACTGCAGCAGCAACAGTAGCAGCAGAAGAAGCAGCAGAAGCAAGAGCAGCAGAAGCACCAAGAGCAGCAACAACAGACATACTCGCTTGAGGAGGGATACCACCTCTATATGCTCGGGAGAAGACTGCAGCAGCTGCCGCCACTTGTTTAGTGCGTTGCTGCTGCTGCTCTTGCTGCTGCTGCTGCTGCTGCTGCTGCTCTTGGCGCTGCGCCCATGTGCTGCAGCATGCACCGCCTGTTCTGCTGCTGCAAGCGTCGCCTCCTTTGCTGCTTTGCTGCTGCGGCTCCACAGATCCGCAGCAGCATCGGTGCTGCGGTTGCTGCGGCTGCTGCGGCTGAGACGCTTCTCTTTACTTTTGCTTTTGCTGCTGCCCGCATCACGCTTGCTGCCGCTGTGCTGACCT
>NW_013571045.1:3110-3474 GCF_000499745.2 Eimeria mitis | reverse complement strand
AAGCAGCTAACCTCCACTCAAACGCACGCAGTGCTGCAGCAAGAGGAGCAGCAACAGCAGCAGCAAGCGTACCCCGGGTGCCGAAGAGCTCTTCGCCGGCAGCAACCTGCGCCCACAGAGCAGCAGCAGCAATAGCAGCAGGAGCAATAGCAGCAGCAGCAATAGCAGCAGCCGTGATAGCACCAGCAACAACAGCAGCAGCAGCAGCAGGAGCAGCAGCAACAGCAGGAGCAGCAGAAATACCAGCAGGATCAGCAGAAGCAGCGGCTGCAGCAGCAACAGTAGCAGCAGAAGAAGCAGCAGAAGCAACAGCAGCAGAAGCACCAAGAGCAGCAACAACAGACATACTCGCTTGAGGAGGGAG
>NW_013571045.1:2657-3010 GCF_000499745.2 Eimeria mitis | reverse complement strand
TTGCTGCTTTGCTGCTGCGGCTCCACAGATCCGCAGCAGCATCGGTGCTGCGGTTGCTGCGGCTGCTGCGACTGAGACGCTTCTCTTTACTTTTGCTTTTGCGGCTGCTCGCATCACGCTTGCTGCCGCTGTGCTGACCTCTGCTGCTGCTGCTGCTGCTGCTGCTGCTGCTGCTGCTGCTTTTCTTTTTACCGTTGCTTCGCGTCTTCTCTGCGTTGCCGCTAGGGCTTCGCCTGCTGCTGCTACGCGATTTGTTGCTGCTGATACTACGTCGTTTGCTGGTGCTGCTGCTGCTGCTGCTGCTGCTGCTGCAGGCTTCCTCTTCCGGAGCGGCGACGGGCGTGGGCTTCTCG
>NW_013571045.1:1796-2557 GCF_000499745.2 Eimeria mitis | reverse complement strand
TGCGTTGCCGCTAGGGCTTCGCCTGCTGCTGCTACGCGATTTGTTGCTGCTGATACTACGTCGTTTGCTGCTGCTGCTGCTGCTGCTGCTGCTGCTGCAGGCTTCCTCTTCCGGAGCGGCGACGGGCGTGGGCTTCTCCTGCTGCAGCTGCTCCTTCTTAGTAAGCCGCTCCGACCACAATTTCATTTGCTGCTGCAGCCGGCCGTCTTCTTGCTGCTGCTGCTGCTGCTGCTGCTGCTGCAGCAGCGGAGGCAGCAGCGGGATCTCAAACGCCTCCGTCTCGCGTACGAGGGTGGAGCAGCGGTCCGCCAGGTGTACAGTCACCTCCCCTGCAGCACGTACACCCCACGCATGCACACACTGCTACAGCAGCAGCAACAAAACCGCAGCAGCAGCAGCAGCACTACTGCAGCAGCCGAGAAACTGCAGCAACAGCAAGCAAACTACAGCAGCAGCCGCAGCAACAATAGCTGCCGGATGACACACACAGAGACACACGTTGATCGCTGCGACCGAGCGAACAAACCCTAAACCCCAAACCCTAAACCCTAAACCCCAAACCCTAAACCCTAAACCCTAAACCCTGCTGACCCGTTGACTCTGCAATGAAGAAGACAGCAGGGGAGGTAAGGAGCGGCGTGTCTACATCCGCCTGAGACAGAGACAGCGCAGCAACCGCAACATGTTTGCTGCTGCTGCCTTCAAGGGTTTAGGGTTTAGGGTTTACAGAGAGAACGGAGACAGACATAAATAGAAACAAA
>NW_013571045.1:822-1696 GCF_000499745.2 Eimeria mitis | reverse complement strand
GAGCAGCGGTCCGCCAGGTGTACAGTCACCTCCCCTGCAGCACGTACACCCCACGCATGCACACACTGCTGCAGCAGCAGCAACAAAACCGCAGCAGCAGCAGCAGCAGCAGCACTACTGCAGCAGCCGAGAAACTGCAGCAACAGCAAGAAAACTACAGCAGCAGCGGCAGCAACAATAGCTGCCGGATGACACACACAGAGAGACACGTTGATCGCTGCGACCGAGCGAACAAACCCTAAACCCCAAACCCTAAACCCTAAACCCTAAACCCTAAACCCTGCTGACCCGTTGACTCTGCAATGAAGAAGACAGCAGGCGAGGTAAGGAGCGGCGTGTCTACATCCGCCTGAGACAGAGACAGTGCAGCAACCGCAACATGTTTGCTGCTGCTGCCTTCAAGGGTTTAGGGTTTAGGGTTTAGGGTTTAGGGTTTACAGAGAGAGCGGAGACAGATATACACCCGAATGGAGACAAAAAGAAAAAAGGAGAGAGACAGAGAAGCATCAACGGAGACAGCAGGAGACGAGGAGACAGAAAAACAAAACGACAAACAAAGAGACAAATGAATAAAACAATAAGCAGCCTCTGTTTTCTTTTTTTTTTTCTTTTTTTTTGTTTCTTTGTCTGTCTCCTTGTCTCCTTTTCTCTCTACAATGCACCAGAGAGCCCCTAAAGCCCTCGTTTGCGGCCTCATACAGCTAACATCCATCAGGGTTTAGGGTTTAGGGTTTAGGGTTTAGGGTTTACTCCGGGTCTAGGGACTTGATCCTCAAACCCTATAAACAAACCCAACCCAACCGGCATCGCCTCTTCGTCTGCTGTCCCCAGGCTGCTGCCTTCACACAGAAGAATACACCGCCAAGCATCATCT
>NW_013571045.1:387-722 GCF_000499745.2 Eimeria mitis | reverse complement strand
CTATAAACAAACCCAACCCAACCGGCATCGCCTCTTCGTCTGCTGTCCCCAGGCTGCTGCCTTCACACAGCAGAATACACCGCCAAGCATCATCTGCAGCAGCAGCAGCAGCAGCAGCAGCAGCAGCAGCAGCAAACACAAAACACAACACACATCTCTTGCTACTCCTGCTGCTGCTGCTGCTGCTTGTAGCGCTGCTGCTGCTGCTGCTGCTGCTGCTGAGAATGCAATGAATGGAGTGGTAGGAGAGAGAACGAAAGAAGTGCTGCCGCTGCAGGTGCTGCTGCTGCCACTGCTGCTGCACCCTCATCATCATCATCCTTAGCAGCCGCAGC
>NW_013571045.1:0-130 GCF_000499745.2 Eimeria mitis | reverse complement strand
TCGTCTGCTGTCCCCAGGCTGCTGCCTTCACACAGAAGAATACACCGCCAAGCATCATCTTTTTTTTTTTATGTTTCCGCCTCACCTTCTGCTGCTGCTTGGCTGCTGTCTCCCCAGCACAGTCTCTTGC
>NW_013571044.1:7426-24194 GCF_000499745.2 Eimeria mitis | reverse complement strand
TTCTGAACCTCCCATCTGACGTACTTCGACGTTATTGCGGCTCGCCACTGTCCCTGGATAAGAATCGCGTTACAGTCAATCTCCATTATGCAAAAGGATGGACAAGGGCGCTCGTAAAGAGTCGTAAAACGTGCTTTAGGGTTTGTTTTCCTTCGCAGTTGCTGCTACAAACTAGCGCGGGCTGCCACGGCGGGGTGGGGTTCGTTGCTGGCACCTGTGCTACCAAGTGTAACGAGAGTTCTCGGTCGTATTCGTTGCCCATAGCGAGCTGCACTGAAGCCAAAATACTTAAAACAGGGGTTACATAAAATCATGTGAGCTCCCTCCCCTGTCGCTAGGCGTTCGAGGGTCACCGGCTCACGGCCTGCCGTTGCGGGAGAGGAGGCGGCCTGACAGACGTTGCAGCTAAACTCGCTGCAAGTCTTGGTGCAAGACCGCCTCGCAAGCAGGAGAAACCAACTTTTCTTTACTGCATGCACTATTTCTGGCGACAGTTTGTTGAGCAGTTGTATTTGCTTGGCTGCTTGGCGGCAGCCTAGCAAGGCCAAGTGGCTGTTGCTGCTCTAACTTCGGACAGGCAACGCCACAACATACGCTCAGGCTGGCTACCAAGTATTCAACAACTGTCGATAGTGTTAGGGCTTCCATCCGTAGGGATTCGTTGGGTATGTGTGTCGCGTTGCCTTGCATTACAAGCTGCAGCGGGGTTCATTGGAACTTGCGCTGCCCGACTACGCCTCCCAGGGCCCCACGTCCGTCGGCCACCTGTCCCAGGCCTCCTGGTGACTGGAGAGTTCAGTTGCTTTTCTGAAACTCTCATCTTAAATAGTTTGGCTCCGTTGCAACTCGAAACTGTCCTCGGATAAGGACCGGGACACTTGTTACACCACGATACGGAAGGCGTAACATGGTCTGCCTGCAGCTTGCACCTGAGCATTCACTTGGACTTGATATGTTGCCTCAAGGCAAATAGAAACGCTCCATAGGTCCATAGGTTTATCCTGAGGTAAATCATGCAGTAAAGGAAGCTCCGTTGAAAATTCCGTGAGCTCACGCGTGTTGCTGGCGTGCATCGTCCGCTGCGCCGTGGTGCACTGGAACTCCAGTTAGGCTGCATCTTCCACAGGAACCCAAGACCCTGAGCTGAACGCTCAGGTTGTTTGGGGACGGGGGAGCGGGGTCAGATGCTTTTGTGAAACTCTTGCTCCAAGTCACCTTAATTGGAACTCACTTTAGTCCGTGAATAAGGCCAGAAACCACGCTTTACAGACGGGGTTTGCCATGAGTTGNATTGGAACTCACTTTAGTCCGTGAATAAGGCCAGAAACCACGCTTTACAGACGGGGTTTGCCATGAGTTGCAGCACACCTTGCTACAACTCCTGCTGCAGGGTAACCCCACATGCAAGCACATAATTATTAAACGCTTGGTTGGTAATCAGTAGCCAGTCTGCGCGACAGTAGAAATTCATTTACCAATGCCGGGCGGACCTCTCAACACCCTACCAACTCAACTTTGTATCTGCCGAGCAGAATTGCATATGGGGGGAGTTTAGCGACTATCAATTCGCTGTTCACATGAATTGAATGCATAAAAAAGAAGAAGAGCCGAAATCACAGCTCTACCGTGCGGCATGCAGGTTGAAGGCAAGCTATGTGTGCAGCTGTGGATGGCAAGACAAGCCCAGCGACAGGGGTCGTGGGCTAAACGGCAGAAAAAGTGTCCTAGGTTGATCACAACCACAATGTACGGATATTTATTGTATTTTGCCTGATTTTAATGGTATGTAGACCCTGACCCTGCATATATTGAAGTTCCCAGCACTGTGTTTGAGTGTCCCTAGGACGACCAGCCACCACCCCTGGCTGGATCTACCTGTTGGAGGCGCAACCATGAACTAGACCACTAAGCAAAGGCCCTATCCGCCAAATCAGGTGTCTTACTGAATGCTTACCTGAATATTTTGATTCACAAGCTATTTCTCTCAATCTGTTGCTCTTTCCCCCATCACTTACGCCGCGGGCAATCAGACTGGGTAGTGCTGGACAGGCCGGACCCTAGGTGTCTCGCCTACGCGGCTGTGTACCCGCGCAGTTCGCTTTTTTCTTTGTTTTATTTCGCTAGATCATGTCGAATTTCTCAAGAGCCCTGAATATTTCTGGTATTTCCCGGCATCGAAGGCTCCACAGCTGCTGACGTTGCATGCGTGTCTCGCGCTCGCTACGGGTCGGTTTGTACTTGTACGGATGCTACACCACGAAGCAAATATAGATCAGCAGCTCATGCTTTTCGCTTCGATTTGTAGCACGATCAAAGGGGGGGAAGGACCTCGAAGTTGGCCTTACTCTTCTTGGGGCTCATCTGCGTTCTCCAAGTAGTCTTGGAATTGGGTCATTTAAGCCCGTATTTTCCCTCGGACACTCTTACTCCTGAGATTTTCGTATTGCATCCGGAGCCTCACGGCTAGCTTCCGCCAATTGCTGCTGCAACAGCAGCAGCTGGGCGCAATGAACCCGTCTATGGCTCGAAAGAGGCATCAGCAGGAGCCTAACGTTCCCCCGGTATCACATTCCCTTCCCCCGTGTCGCCTCTCGCAGCATCCTGACGCGGAAAGCCCTCCGAACCCACTTCATCTACGGCCATCCGATCCTCCCATTCCTGACAGGAAAAGTTGCAGACCTGGGCGGCGCCTTGCACCACTGCAACGGCTTTGCGACTGCTGCGTCTCCCCCAAACGACGGAGGGGCCCTCGACGACCACGACATAACTTACGCTTTACAGCAGTAGCAACAGGAGCAGGTTCTACTGATACGGCTGATGAATGCGGACGAATCCCACACTTCAATCCTAGTTGCAACAACAACAGTACCAGGACACGACGACGTAAACGCTCAGGGGCACCAGGAAAAGCAGCATCCTCGTCAGAAGGACCATCATCTGCAGCATCAGCAACAGAGAGCCCTCTAAACAGCGGTATTTACTGCAGCAGTGGATGTGAGACTGAGACACTGCTGTCGACCTCCGCCTGTGGAGGGGATGAACCCACGGGATGCTATTTCTCTCCTTGTCTTGCAAAAACACAATCAAGGCAAGCGTCCCCTGCGACAGCTGGNGATTATTTCAAGTTGCAGCGAACGGTGTTGAGGTAAACGCTCTTCAGTCCCAGCTGTTGCATCGACAACTGCAACAGCGACAGCAACATCGGCATGCCGCTAATATGGGCTTGTTTTGCAATCCCGGTGCTGGCCAGCGTGCAGCAGGAATATTCTATAGGGCTGCAGCAGAAGTCTCGGCAATAGCAGCAGCAGCAGGCGCGGCTGCTGTCGCATGCGAATGCGTCCGGCACAAGGCAGCCCAAGCTGCAGCAGCGCTCCATCCCTGGTCCCCCAGGACTCTCTTACCTGAGCGGGTGGCGCCACCATCGGCAGCGGCAGCTGCGACCATAGCTGCCATCTCCCCAGCAACAGAGGCAGTAGCTTGCGGCCGCAAGCCCATTCCTGCGTGTTCCGCCGACGAGACAAATGGTGCAGCAGCAGCAGCGGCAGCAGCAGCAGAAGCCTCTCGTGCAGCATTTTTGCGTGAGGAGCTGCTCAACCTTGCTGAGAGCCGGTACACTGCTGTATTTGTTCCCGTCGACGAACAGTTGTTGGAGCAAATGAATGATGAGTTCATTAGATCAGATATCAGCAGATATCCTGTCAAGAATACACCCTCTGGTCAGTACGCACCTGGACTTTTTTTTTTTTGAGAATCAGATTCCTCAATATACTTGTGTCTATATGCCTCTCTCCTGGTTCGTTTGCTTGCGTACGTATCTGCTTTTGTTTCACTGTATACTTGTGCATGGGCTTACTGGCTACACTCATTCATTCAGAAACTTTCGCGTACTTAGCTGGTTGACTGCTGATGCCGCGCTGAGGTTGTCTGTAAACTTACCTGCTCTCGACTATCAGCTCCTGTGGGTGCAGCTGCGGTTATGCCTGTGCGTTTGTGGGTATGTGGATGCGTGGGCTTGTGGGGTTTGTGGGTTGCGCTTTTGAAGGGATCGTCTTTTACTCCCCGCGATACTCTGATGACCGCTTTATCTACCGTCATGTCCTTCTTTCGGCGGGAGTTAAAAAGGCGGCAGAAGAAATTGCGAATGCAACAAAGAGTGAGGAAAGCATGATTCATCAAAGCACAGTAAAATAGGGCAGAGGAAAGGGGAAATTTGCAGATATAATATAGGTAGCGAATACCATATTATGTGTAGTGCGTCGGCGATGCCGAAGCAAGCACCAGCCTGTGGAGGCTTAATACGTATCACGTAGAAAGAATAGAAAATGCTGTAGGAGGTGCGACGCTATCCAACACAGAAAATAGCAGAGCCAGATGCAGCTCTGCACGCATGTATGAATAACAGCATGCGTGCACACACACTCAGGTGAAACATTCCAAGTATTGGTACATTTTCATATACAGGTCCACACGAAAGTACACATACAGACANCTCAGGTGAAACATTCCAAGTATTGGTACATTTTCATATACAGGTCCACACGAAAGTACACATACAGACATAGGCACATATAGCGATTTTGACGCAGCCTTTTGTACACATGGGCACCGGCCAGAGGGAGCAGGATGCCTATTGTTGTGTGCGCCCTACAGCCTTTTGCTAATCGCTCCACCGTTGTATGTCGTTCCCCCACTCCCTGCGGAAGCCTTAACCTTCGCGGCTACTTGCTCTTCGTTTTTTTTCAGGCGCGTTCTTGACAGAGGGCCAATTCATATATCAACTTGGCATTCATCTATCACCGGGATGGGAACACTTCATGATTTTTAAAGGTAAATATATTACACATGGAAGCGTGAGATCAAATAATCTAAAGTGCAGTGCAAGGCTGAGTTGCTTCTCAATGTACGTTCGGTATGCGACCTTGCCTTGCCAGCCTTTGTCTGTGGCCTTCCCCGCACGTCGCTTGCCTCTTTGCTGTCCTGGTGTATGTCTCATTCAATTGAGACATTGACGCCTGCCTCTAATTTTTAACTTGGTGACTGTCTTTTCCCGCAAGAATAGCATATCTGGTAGTACCATCTCGTATATCTCTCTCATCCATGCATTGATATCTGATATTCCCTATTATCTCGGCCTTTATCTCCCTGCCCCTCATTTGTCGTTCTCTTCCGTTAATCATTGTTGAATTTCTCAGGAGAGATGAGGGAGTTGATTTTGAGGAGGCNTTTGTCGTTCTCTTCCGTTAATCATTGTTGAATTTCTCAGGAGAGATGAGGGAGTTGATTTTGAGGAGGCCGCAACAGCAGCAGGAGTCCCAAAGCAGTCAAAACCAAGCACACAGTGATGAGGTATGGCAGTCATGGTGCCCCTACTGCTGTCTCCTTACCTGCGGTGTTCTCCCGATGATCCCGTTGTGTTGATGCATTTAACATTGCCATATTCGTTGCCTTACAGGTTTCAGAGGAAAGCGACGATTCTGAACCAGAAGAACCAATCACGACCGGAGCTGCTCCAGAGTCCCAGCCACCGCCGCCTCGACATCAAGAATTAGGGCGACTGCTACAGCAGATCGCTGAAAATGCAACGATCCATCAAGTCAGGCATCAGAAGAACTTACTGCAGCAGCAGATGGCAATTTCCAGGGCTGTTGAGAAGGCAAATAGGCTGCTTCTGTTGATAGTGCAGCTGCAGCGGCCTCCGCAGCATGTCTCACCAAAAATGTTGGATAGAATGAAGTGTCTCCTGGCAAGTTATTTTTTCAGTTCGTTGTCTCATTTTTCCGTTGAGGAAGAGCAGCAGCAATCAACAACAGCGAAGAAGTACTTGTTTCAAAATGGCAATATCGGGAAGCAAGGTCAGCTGCTTCTGCTGCTGCTGCAGTGCGCTGCTGCCTCGAGGCAGCACCAGCAAGCGTCAGATGCAATGGAGTTGTTGTTCCTGCAACATAAATTACTGTTGCAGCATCGAAGCTTAATGCAACAGAGAGTACCCCGGATCTCCATTGGAGGAGTGGAAAGGCACCAACAAATCTTTGCGCCTTCATGCGCTATAGAAGCCCCTCACGAGCTACAGGAGAAACGTTTCCAACAACAGGAAGACCAGGAACAAGACCGACAAAGCCAGGAAGGTCAGCATNCCGCCGCACTCCAGCGTTGCGCCTTCGAAAGCGTCGAGGCCCCTCTCTGAGTGAGCTACTTGAAGTCATTTCCGACATATCTGTCCTTGATTTGTTGGCTGTAGTTTTACGTTTTCTAGCCTCTGTAGCCCCATCTTAGTTTGGTTTTACCTTGTAGTTCTCTGTTCAGCGTCGCCTCTTCCCGTGGCTACTCCACAGACCGACAGTCTGCCCGTGCAACAGCAAGGAAAACGACAATCTGGTTGCTGCAATGCAGTTGCTGCTGCTGACGACGGTTCCGCTGGTTCTGGTAGTGATGCTGCTGCACTTGCTAATGTTGCTCTGCCGCGAGGACTCGCAGCCAAAGGAAAAGCTCCCAACCAACCAGCTAACGCTACAGGAGGTATCAACAGCCCCACCTCACAACGCAGAGAGAAGAGGAGACGCTACCCCGTGAAGCGTTAGACGCATCACCGAAGAAACGAAGAGGAACCCAAGCTTTAAGGCGTTGAAGCATGAATTAACAATCGGCAAGACGATTCCTGTTTAACACAGGGTTTATGCATCTCATGCATGCATGTAAATCTAGTTGGTTTTGGATGCCTCGAGCACTGCCAGGAACACTAGCCATACAAAACCTTCGATGCGTTGCAGCTGCAACTTTCGAGGTTCCTAAAGCTCATTGCTACCTTAAAACTTTCAGTAAAGTTTCATTCACACTGAGGTTGTGGACCAACTTAGAAGGAGCGGCACGAAACTAGCGATACTGCCTGCTGCAAGCAGGGTCTTGAAGAGTTCGGCGAATGAATATAGCAAAACTACTGTTACTGAGGTATGTTCACTTGAGACAAATGCTGATACAAGGCCGACTGTAAGGGGATGGCTGCGAAGGGCCAAAGAACCATTACCGTTTGTACCAAAGATTCGAGCCATGAAACTCCAAAGTAAAGGAACTCTACTGGCTCCAACAAAGAGGATAGCCGTTACACCCAAACGCAGGGAATAAGCACTATTCACCCTAACGGCGCTAGCATGAACTTCTGGGCTTCTTCATTTACCGCCCGCCCGTAGCACGTATTCCGCCANACCCTAACGGCGCTAGCATGAACTTCTGGGCTTCTTCATTTACCGCCCGCCCGTAGCACGTATTCCGCCATATCGATGTGCACAGGGCTTTTCGTGTATTGCTTCTTGTTTGGCAACCATACGCTTGGGCCGAGTGCAGGGCAGCGAAACTTTATAGTACAGCTCAGGGTACATAAAATTGTAGTTATAACTTTTCCTCATGTGATACCTCAGGGAAGAACTGAGCAGATTCGTCTGCGCCACACGGAATTTAGTCCAACTGCAATTTCTGAGGATAGAGAAGGCCTAGCAGTTGTCTAACGTCCCACTGCCTTCAATCGGAGCGTCCTTACCGCTGTTGCTGAAGCTTGAATTTATGTTACGATGAAGCTCAAGCAAGGCATCAGGCCCCTGCCGTGGCAAATTTTTGCGGTTTGATCACGCAAATTGGGACAGACTGTTCAGGAGGCTGCTGCATACCCTGATACCATTTGAGACGTCGTTCTCAGTAGCTGAGTTAAGGCATCAAATATGTCTGGCGATGCGTCCAGCNTGATACCATTTGAGACGTCGTTCTCAGTAGCTGAGTTAAGGCATCAAATATGTCTGGCGATGCGTCCAGCACGGCACTCAAGAAATGTGTTTAAACACAAAATGAATATACATGATTGTTTGGTCCTCGATGTTCCGGTAGGTGACGCCTGCTTGATGTCATTGTTGAGCTACCACGCGCTTAGCCATTGTTTCTAGAGACTCTTGCCGAACGAAGACTCTTTCACTTTATAGATTGAGTGGGATTCGCGCCGGCGTCATCTGGAGCTTAGACTAAGTCTAGCAAGAGAAAGGCTACAGCGGCTATTAGAGATGACGTTGAAAAACAAATGACTGGCAGATGCTCAGCCGTGGCAAGCTTATGCAAATGCGTCAAAAATTACTATCCTATCTTGGCACGTCACAAAAGCATCCAGTTTCGAAGAGAAAACCATAGGAGTCCGGTTGCCGCTTGCCTTTACCATCTCAGCTCAGGGAGAGAAACAGAGAAGAGAGCAACTCCGGCAGGCGTGTTAAGGCAGGCACAAAAAAAGAATATGTGAGTACTTCTGCCTTTAAATCGTAGAAGGCAGTTGTCTAGTGACTCAAAAATCTTACAAGTGGTGTAACTAGCGCACCTTGCTCCAATAGGGCTAGGCACATTGCAATACATCCCTCGCACATTCAGACTGCAGAAGCGGCATGCCATAGACAAAGTCCACTGAGTGCAGCCTACTGCAAAATTGTCCGCCAGAGACGTTAAAGCGTATAAATTTGTACTCGTTCTTATGTGCAGCTAGCAGGATTCACGCAAATGCTATAGTCGTGCGCCAGTGGGGCTGCGAACATCAGAAATTAAAATAGCAAGAACAACAACGTACTACAGCGACAACTAGGCTCTGGACACGGGCATATCTACTAACTTGCAGAGGATCTTTCAACGGAACAGCTTTCTGCCAGCATTGGCGGACGATGAGTCAATTGCCACGAGACAAGTCCCTTTTACGAGTGCACAAGAAGTGCAGTCGAATCCTTGGAGGGAGGACTGCTGCTGCTTTAAATTGATTTACTAACGATACGACAGATGTCGGCGGTAATTGTTGGAGCCAGGCAACAGCCGACCATTATCCCCTCTAGTGCATCGGTCCCCTGCATTATAGAAATGAAGAACACGATTACACTGGGCGGCGGCCTCGAAGGCGATACCTCGAACAAATTCTCTCGGGCCATCCTTGAAGAAGAGTGGCAAGTCAAGATTCATGAGCTAAGGAGAGGAAAACAAATCCTACGGGAATGCAACATGCAGTTAACTTTTTCAAGTCAGCCTCGCCGCAAGAGACTCTAACGTGGACGCGAGTACATCGACTCCCTGCAACACAAAGGCGAAAGAGGATATGCCCTATGCCGTACGAGGTACACTCAAAAGATGCAAACTATAGAATCTGGGCGCCCCAACGACGGCAGATTCCTTCACTGCCTACCTTTTCCACCTGACGAATGCCCAGCCGTTCGTTTGGGAGGTGAGCATTGTCGCTAGCCTGCCCAAACGGCAACTGACAGACGGCTATTTCCTCAGATTCTTGTGCGTGGCCTGTGGGCCCGGGAAGTCGCCGGAGAGCATCAGCGAGGAACGGAATTGCTGGCATTGAGCCTCCCTCTCGTACATAAAGTGGCTCAACACCCCAGACCTGCGGAAACAAATTGAGATTCATGATTGAACCCCTTTTTTGCATACCCTATTGCCCTGAAAATTGGAGGGGCGGCTCAACTGCGGCACAAAGCATTCCTTGATTCACTCAAGGCAGCCAACTGGATTCAACTTTCTAGTTTCCCCGTGTCTTAGCACCTCTTTTACAGCTGCATGCGCAGCCCCGTAGAGCGCACGCGTTCTGGGCGCATCCAGATCTGCACGCCAGCAGCGTCCTTGTCGAAGGCACTTGACTGTCAGTTTGCTTGCAGAAGATGTTTTTTTGAATGACTCTTGTAGGTAGTCTCGTATAAGCTTGAATACTTCTTTCGGTCCCTGAGGCGGCAAAACGTGGACTCGAAAAAAACGGGCTATGTCTCCACCGGCATTGTCCGAGATACTTCATGAACCGGGCTCAGATATATGAAGAAGACAAATGAGAAATTACCTGCTTGGGCACAAGGCGCAGGCTAATTTCTGCGGAGGCCGTTGAAGGAATAATACGCATGGCTCCACCAGCGTGTGCACAGTTTCCCTTCAAAGAGGCGTTGATGCCCAGCAACGACATGGAGGGTTCCAACCAGCTGAAGAGCAAACCAGCAGCATCTGAAGCGTATGTGACACTGACGAGCGCTGTTCTTGCGCGCATATCATCCATACTGTCACAAAGTGCAGGCGCTCAGTTGAAGCAGCAGTTGAAGCATGCAACGTAGCTATTCCGTTGCTAACCTAAAAGGGAAAAGCAGATATAACAGGTCAACGCGTTGATTGGCTGTACCGTTTTCGAAGAAGCTCCTGCGGGTCGCCGACTCCACTTGCTGAGACATCCTGTATCCATCCCGTTTCTACAGATTCTGCAGCAATCTTGACGCGTTGGAGCTGAAGAAGAAGCAGCACAACGTAAAACTAAAGATCCGACGTGTGTAGGCAAACTACAGAGTGAAGGGACCTCTGCCGGTTTCCTCCGCAGTGCGACGCCTTGCATTGCGCTGAGGGGATGCTGTGCACTCTTTGTTGGCTGCGTACCTCTGCGTGATCGGGCTGCTGAACGGCGTCGTAAAATTGAGGAATCGTCACGCGACCAGTGTTAGGATCGTGCATCCGACCCAGCAGGTGCACCAAGCTCTGGAGAAGCACACGAAGGATGATGAGCAATATGAATGCCATACCTACGCTGGATTATTGCATAGCTATGGCTGGTTAACCTAGAGTGAAGAAGCGAGATTGATACACCACACTTGCGAGTGGCCTCAATCCGGGTGTTGTTGCATACCTGCATTGGCTCCTCTACAGCACCGCCGTGAACCCCCGAATGGTAGCCGCCGTCTCCTGTGGCAGCCGTTACTTCCACGCGGATGTCGAGCACCCCGCGCATGCCGTATCTGTCAATAAACACCAACANGTGGCAGCCGTTACTTCCACGCGGATGTCGAGCACCCCGCGCATGCCGTATCTGTCAATAAACACCAACACATACACGCCGGGCGAAGTGAAGAATCCTCTACTAAACGCGGGTGCACAGCTGGTGGGGGCAGGTTTTCACTTACACAAGGCACGGAGTGACGTCATCAGCCCAGTAGCTGTTGTTGCAGATGAGGAAATGCGTCCCGTGAAGCCAGCTTGCCTTTTGCGCTACAGCATCAGCAAGACCTGAATACACCCCATACCACGGACCATACAAATGCCATCGTCATGCGACAAATGCTAAACAATTGAATGGCTTCGCCGCTGCCGCGCGTGAAGCAGCGAACCACTGGTATGGAAGACTCTACCACAAGCGGCGAGCGCAAATCCTTTACTTCAGCCACTGCAAGGTGTTTGGCGGGGGGCTGAGGGCATCTGAGGTCATTAAGAAATAGCATACCCACGCTGCCGTTTTCTTCGTCGCCTTCGCAGATCCAGACGAAGTTGAACGGGACCGNAGAAATAGCATACCCACGCTGCCGTTTTCTTCGTCGCCTTCGCAGATCCAGACGAAGTTGAACGGGACCGCAGGGTCGTTCTTAGTGGGTGTTGGGGATTGACTGGCCGAAGTTGTATTGCCGTCCGAACGCTGCGAACACTGGTCCTGCGTCGCCTGATTTGCTCTATGTTTCCTCCTCCACTCTGCTATGAACTGCTTCACGGCTAGCAATGAACAGATAATTGGCCCCTTGTTGTCAGTCACTCCTCTCCCATATATGTAGCCATCTTTGCAGTGGATTCTCCACGGATTTGTGTTCCAGCCCGTGCCTTGCCACTCCGAAGATTTGGTGTGATTCTCTCGACGTTTCACGTTGTCGACATGCCCATTCGTCTCAAGGCAGCTGCGGGCTGTCGGCTGGTTCCCCGTCGGCAGAACGCCATTGCGTGGCAGTGCGGTCGGAGATGCCGCAGTAGTAATGGGGGAAGCTGAGCCTTCTGACCCGTCGGAAGGGATCGGCGCAGCAGAGCTACTCCCGGGAGATACAACGTCGTAATGCGAGTAAAAGACGATTGTGGGGTGCTGTGGGTTCGTACCTAGGCGGCCAAACACCACAGGGTGCGGCTGGCCTTCTCCCTGGTCACCGTGGAACTCTGATGACGCTGCCGATCGACGCGGCCACACAATATCCACCGTAGCTCCAAGCGCCTGTTCAAAAAGCTGCGCGACAAACTTGGCAGCGCCGATGCAGCCGCTGACGTGTCGGGGGCATCGTGAAGCTGAAACTGACTTGTACGCAACAAACTGAGCAAGCAGGGGCAAGAAGTCTCTCCGTCTAGGCTCCAGTCCTGCCCCAGTTGTCAGAGGCGGTAGGGAAGGCATTGATGCTCCAGGGGTGATAATCATGCCGCTAACTCGACTTCCACACAGCCCGCGCTGCCCTTCTGTCGGCGTCTCCTCTATCCGTACCTTTCCCGCAGTACCGCCTCGCTGTTGGATGCTTGAACATGTAGGCATTGAGGCACGCCCTGGGGATGTTTCTGTCAGTTCCGTAGCCTCTGCAATATCACTTGATAGAGACGCCTCGCGTGTTGTGGCTCGAGCCTGATCGTAGGGCTCTCCGATGGATTCCTCCTCCCCCAAGTCTCTCTCGCTTATATTCCAAACGCCCAACTTCCCGTCACCGCGCCCTGCCCATAACTGCAAACCACCTCTCCATCTCCCTCCGGCAGCGGGAGAACTCCGAAACGCACCTGCACTTTTGCTGTCGTATCCGCGAAGACACGAGACGTCTGCTACTAACAACAGATCGGTGAAAGATACGCCTGATTTCTGGCCTTCTAAACTGCTNGGAGACGCGTTTAGGTTGAGTTGGAATGCTACAACCATCAAGTCGAGCTGCCAGACGAAGAGCTCACCATTGGCAGACCCGCTAATTAGAATGTTGCGCGCGGCGTCCGCAGCCAGTGCGAGCACCTCTGATGTGTGCACATTCAAGGTCTGTATGCACACAAGCTGCTCGAGGGCCCAAACGCGAATGCTGTTGTCACGGCTGCCACTAAACAAGAGACCCTGAAGGGAATGCGTAACGTCATCAGAATCTTTGGAGCAGTCGGTTTGCGGACTCTGTGCTTGCAAGTGCTCCCTAGATCCCCAGCTGCGCAAGTCACGACAAAGGGATTCTACAGGGGCCTCGGTATATGCCACGCACAATACGCCGCCATGGTGGCCTGAGAGCTCTCCCACCAAGCTCCCATTCTCTCCCCACAAAAGCAGCCGACCGTCACCTCCACCGCTGCAAATGACATTCTTGCCGCAGCTGGTCAGGCATTCCACAAAGCCATTGTGCCCACTTTCGTCAAGCCAGGGCCCAACTAAAGACTGATGTGAATGCTGACGCTTCACGCCGGATTTCTCAAAGGGCAAGAAACGCACTTCTATCTTCAGCCCCCCATCTTGTTTAGAAGGCTGTGCCACAATCTTGAGACTTGAGGTGCTAGTTACAACCCTGTACGTGCCTGGAGAGGCAGACGCTGCAGCTCCTTCAGGTAGGGGGACCTCCAACTCGTGTGGCGCCGTAAAACAATATACTGTGCCAGTGGGCGGGTACAAGCACCCAGGCCTCCCCGAGCGACAGCACTTCGTAGACCATAGGGTCGTCGCTGCGTGTGACGCATGCAGTGTCACGTTGCGGAGGGCCCGAGCAAAGCCAGCAAGAAGGCTTCGGAATGACTCACCCTTTGTCAACCCAGATGAGCGGCAAGGTGAGGCCGCCGAACTGAAGCCCTCATGCTGCGTGGGCGAGTGGGAGCTCTGAGGTCTCTCANGGACTCCCTCTCCTGTTCCCCTGTAAATTGAACTTTCAGCTGACCTGAGGCAAGAGTCTTTAGTTCGAAATTTCGAGACACACTCAGGGGGAGAGACTGCTGCTGCGTTGGGTGGAACGAAACAGCATTCGCCAAGACAGATACCATAACTTGTGTATGGCGGAAATACCGCAACAAATCACTTAGGAGCACTGCACCGATCTTAGCTGACTGGAATCCAATAAATAAAATCAGACGGCATTCCGGTTCGTCAACAAAGGGATTCGGCTGAACCTTATGAAAATCTGCAAGAGGTAATGAAGTCAGAGGGGAGGCAGCTGATTCCTCACAGCTTGCCCCCATGCCGTCATCAAGCCGCATCGCCGCACGTATTCCTTGAAGGCAACTTTTGCATGCATCCACAATGCACATTGGCGTAGATGGGTCATGGCGACTGCCACCTGTGTGAGCACGGTCGGAAGAGTCCCTCACCAGCAGAGAAAGGACATCGCCCTGGTGGGGAAGAAATGTAAGACGCACAGCTAACAAGTCGTCCGCATCAATAGACATCCTAGGGCCGTCAAGGCAAACCCGTTTGCCACTGAGAAGACGAGGCTCACGGCCTCCAAATATAAGCGGAGAAAGGTCCCATACAGCCAAAGAGGTGTCACTGCCGCCCGTCACTAGAAAGACTTCCGGCAGCGCAGAGCCGCAGTCCTTGCATGCAATGGCTCGCCCAGTGCATACACAACCCCGCCTGAAGGTATTGGCATGTACAGCCATGGCTAGGACGCCTCCCACATGTGCTTGAAAAGATATAGGTGACACAGAGGCGCTGGTGGCATCGTAAATGACGACCTCCCCACTCTGCATACCCGCAAAAACGAATGTCTTTGCCGCTACTGGGGGAGTCGAGGGTGACTCTGGCGAGGGCGCTTTCAATTTTGCGTCTTCGTGGGTAGTCGTTATGTATATCATGATGCTTTCAAGACATAAGAGGGCGCAGGACCCCGCAAGGAGCTCGTAACACTGCTGGTTGGCACCTGGGGTCTCCGAATTAATATCTGCATGATACAGATTCGTCGGTGGTATGCCAACAGAAGATACGGATGAGCCAAGAGGACTATGAGATTGACTATCTTCGATTGCAGCCACAGTCTGTCTCTGCACTTGAGCCGCTCGTATCTGCTTCTCCAGACCCTGAAGCTTCAGTTCCAAAGCTCGCCACGATTTTTCAGTTTCTTCTCCATCACCGGACTCAATGCCCTTTGCCAATTCACGGACGACGCCCTCTAACGAGCGCAGCATAATTACTGGAAGGTCGTCAGCAGCACAGGGAGTCCCCACGGGGGAATTCGAAACTACTTTCAAAAAAGATACGAAATCCTCTTCAAGCTTATTTGCTAGTGCAGTCGCTAGGCCCTTGCGCAGAGATATTTGCCTATCAAAAGATGGGCTGTCTGTCTCCTGAGGCGGTACCATGGATCCAGACCTGCGGCGGCTCCGCAGCAGTGAAGGCAAATACCCAACACTGGCGATTGGATAAAGCAGGAGATCTATGGCTGGGGTTATCAAAATCATGGTGTTCCTCGGCACCGGCATCCAATCTTCAGCGTTTGAGGTGAGAGGCTCGCTGGTCACAATGCATATATCTGTCCTGTTGAGCAGACATGGCAGAAGACAAATACACACAAGAGTAGTTACCATTCAGCTCTCCATGGGGTTATATAAGGGTAACCTAAGACACTTTACTTCTGAGAAGAATCGGTCACAGCCGCAGCAATCGGACGTGAAGTCCTTGTCTCACAGACTGTGCGCCGAAATGCCAATTGTAACGCTTACCGCTTGTCCTTGTGAGTCATGCGATATTCATCGCACGTATCCTCCTGCTGTTCCCACGCCGTTCCCGTGGCAAAATAGAGACTCGCCGGCATCGCCGGGCCTGTTTCGCCTTTTGGGTCTGGCACGATTGCCGACTTCCCCGATTCTGAAAGCAGGAAATCGCGTTCAAGAAAGCACAAATATTCTCAAAGCACTCCTGTCGAGTTTAAATAGTAGAAAATGGTACTGGCCGCATTGTAGGGTTCTCAGATGGAACGGCACCATTGTGACTTGCAACAACAGCCAAGTCCAGTTGTTGCGTGCAACGAACACCACAGCTTTTTGTGCTCTTAAAAGAGCTACCTCGCCCTGTGTATGATTCAGCGTTTTGAGAAGTTAGAATAGCGAATTTGCACACTCTAGATTTGTCTTGCATGGTTGTCTAGCATCGGATACAAACCGTTCAAGGTCCAGATCTCACCGTAGGCTACTTCTTGAGCATTGGTGACAAATCTCGTGGCGACGACACTCTCTCCATCCGACACAACAACGTTGATCAAGGTTATTTCTTCGATCTTTTCCCTGTCGAGCAACCAGCAGATTGTTGCAATCATCTGCTCCACAGCCTCCTTCATGGCAGAATGCGATGAGGGCTCTGTAGGGCTGTTTGGCAGCAAGGCCAAAAACATCGCGAACAAGCATGCGCTGTCAATACAGCTATTCGTTATAGCAAAGGAGAACATCGGATCGGGTAGGAGACTGAGCAGATCTCTGCAAATGTACGCACCGACCACATTTGGTGAAGCATATGGCATAAACAGCACAAGAGAGCTCCGCTTTGCAGCATGCAACCCTTCTCACATCTTCAGGGACCCGTCAAATATGCTGCATGCAGTATTGCATACATGTGTGCAGTATTGTATAAAGGGTTGAATGCCTCCTACCCTGGTAAGGGTAGTGACCACTGGTAGGGGAGTATTGGCTGATGGTTAGGGTATTCGTGGCGGTGACTTCGCACAGAACGTTTATGCGGTCAGAACTAACATGGCTCACCGGCGGATCCGGTGGAAGCCCCCAACAATTCCATTGTGCATAAAGAGGAAGCGGCCGCAGCGAAAGGGGTGGCAACAAAGCTCTGTGCTGACACTGCCATTTGCCACTGCCCAAGGAGGAAGACCACCAATACAACCCGTGCAGTGTGACGCCCCCAAAGTACTGCTCGCCGCCCGCACATGGGCAAAAAACAAACGGCTAGATATCTGCGAAAGAAACACATAACAGGACAAGACAGGTAACACGGCCGTGAGTGAGTCCTATGAACGCCGCACCGATGTAAACGCGG
>NW_013571044.1:6258-7365 GCF_000499745.2 Eimeria mitis | reverse complement strand
GGCAACTAATTGCAACCGTCTGCATACCTTCTCGGCAAGATTGTATAGATTTCTGTCTGCCCATGCGGGCTTCAGGGACGTAAAGACGCATGCACCTCCATCGTCGTCAGATGAAGCGAGGTTTCCTGCTGCAGCATCTCCCTCCGGCGGCTTTTTTCCGTTCGTTTCACCTCGACTGCCGTCACATGGTCTCAAAAAACCCAACTTTGTGCAGGTAGAAGTACGTTTGGAGCACTTTGTAACGTACCATCCTACGCCGAAGCCGTCTCCATTGAGCGACGCCTTCTGATAAGCGTTTCTAATGTCATCTTGAGGCAGGCGTTCCTGTGGAGCAAAAAGAGAGCCTAGGCAGATGCTACTGGCCCAGCAATTCAATGCAGATCAACATAATATTCACAAGGCCTTCAATAACTCATCGGATAAGAAGAAGAATGTGCGGAAACCTGTTCCGTTCAAGGTGGGGAGCTGGCTGAGACAAGCAGCCAACAGACACACCTGACAGTTAAAAGACTGCTGAATAATACTCCGGCGAGGCCTAGTGAGAACATCTGCAAGGAGTATCGGGTCCCCTCGGGTAATAATAGCGGTGAGCCGGCACATTGCAGAGTCGTTTTGTCACACCAGCGTCCGCGACCGGCGAAATGAGCGCCTGTTAGGGTGTCATCCCATGGCTCCACCAGTCCTCAGGAACCCTACAAAAGTGACGGGGGAAACCCTTTTTTTAAACACCAATGGGACGGTCCCTGGAATTTCAGTGTGCCACCACGTGTTTACAGAAACGGACTGCTCAAGGGGCCCTCCAGGTAGAACCGCAAACCTAATCGTCGGCTGATCGACTCTCCACAGACCAGGGATGATGTTCTCGTCCCAGGCAGGGCCACATTTACAAAATTTAAAGCCCTAAATCATTCCAGTCACTTCGAGGGTCAGCTGTGTCCCCTCGGGCGAACTGCGGGGCCGCTGGCACATCCCGTTTCCCGGACTTTGTGGTCCGCCCCAGTGAAACGGGCACGCAAATGCAGCAGTTCAAGAAATTCTTCGAAACCAAGAGAAAAAGTTTTAAGAAAAAGATTCTGCTGCTAAATGATCGGTTTCTGCCGTTCTACT
>NW_013571044.1:1549-6187 GCF_000499745.2 Eimeria mitis | reverse complement strand
AGCAGCAGTGGTTATGAATTGAATTTGCCCTAAGGCGACCGTTCCTGTCCGTTTGTACCCAGAGTAGGCGAACGCTTACACGAAGGTGTGTATTGGCGACGGGTGAAGGCACCTTCCTTCGGCCAATAGAAGTGTTCAGCGAGAGAACGACGATGCTCTGTGACTTTCCAATGTGTGCAACTCCACGAATGGTTCACTGAATGTCTGCACGGCGTCCCCCAAAACCGCGTCTCAATGCTTCTAGCATTCATAGGACACCGATATCTAAGGCAGTAAGGAGAGCGTCACGCTAGGACTTGAAAGGGGACCTCACACCTCTTCTGATTGTTTCACGTACTTGCCGGCACACTCTAAACTACTGGAGATGTTCGCTCTGCTGGAAATATTGAAGCCACTGGTCCTGAAGGGCGGGGATAATTGGGGCAGAATGAACCCGCAGAAGAGCAACGGGAGATCAGCAGGAGCCTACGTGTGCTCGCTTGCCGCAGTATCCTAAGGTGAGTATTTCAAGCGGCAGAACCAATGTACCCTTGTTTCAAAGCAGCGCTAATAGCAATCTCTGCACTTGAGCAGCGCGTTCAGCGTCGTATGCAGATGTATCCTATTCATATCACCGCCTTTTGTTCATGGCAAAGTAAAAAAGTACGAGTTCGACTCCACCTCCTTCACCAGGTGAAAAACTGGAAGATGGAAGATAACGAGGAATTTAAGATTGTCCCGCTCAGTTGAATTTATTCCTAAATAGGAGGGAAAACGTGTCCTTTAATATATTCATTGATGCACGCTGGTTTTCGGTCCGTTGGCAGCTCAATTACGAAAACGCATAGTGCAGGATATGGCTGCAAATAACCCATAGAACTCATCTTGCCGATAAGGAGGCGTACAACTGCGTGAACATACCAAGCGGAAACTGCCGCTTCGGTCTCCAAGTCTCGGCAATGCACTGCGTAAAGCGAAACAGCACAAATATTCNAGCGGAAACTGCCGCTTCGGTCTCCAAGTCTCGGCAATGCACTGCGTAAAGCGAAACAGCACAAATATTCTTTTGTTCTCACCAGAGCCGCCCCATTCACTCACTGGGTCGTCCTTGAACATCCTCCCTAGTTGCACTGGCGCGGAATATCGCATGATCCGGTTACCGTAACAACAAATTCATGTTGTCCATGTAACAGTGAGAGCAGAGGATAATCACGAATAGGGCATCGCTGCTAACTGGGGAGAATGCGAGGAACTGTCCACCTACTTGAGCTGCTCACGTGCAACCTTCGAATGGTAGGCAGCTGCAAATCTCCGCTGCGCGTTCGCACTCCTGAAGCAAAATACGCAATTGTGTATACTGCAATTTTCAGCTCAGGGTCGATAGTACTTACCCTGACTTAAAAAGGCCGCCCCTCCCAACGAAACGTTTTTGAAGGTGCATAGATATGCTCTACTGCAAAATGGCTATGCAAGGTCTGGAGTGCCTCCCTTGATGCTCGTATCTCACGTGAGCGATTGAAGCAAGCAGCTTCGATTCCTTTGTGGAGGTGGGTGAAGCAACGTTAGGCTTTTCGATCCGTGATGCGTACATTGAGGCTGAACGCCCACACATGAGGTACACATGCCGTGTTCCATATGGCAAGGAAGCTCCTTCAAAACTGAAAGCTCTAATGGAAGATTTCCTTCGCTGCAAGTCCACTTACCTAGGGNCAAGGAAGCTCCTTCAAAACTGAAAGCTCTAATGGAAGATTTCCTTCGCTGCAAGTCCACTTACCTAGGGTACACAGAAGCAGTTTAATAGCTGCCATGAACAGCAGCTCCAAGAATCCAAAGAAGGCGACGCGCACCGATGCACCACAAACGAGGATCAGCAAATAAACTGCGTATACAGCAGCCCCACATGCAGCCTCAAATGCACCACTTGCACAACGCAAACCCACATCCCTATAGGTTCCTTCGGCAGGAGGAAATGTTTACTTTAGCAGAAGAAGCATAGTTCTCAAGCAACCAACAGATGCAAACAGTTTCAAACCTTAAATCCTTGTGCTACCAGCCACTGTCACTGTCAGCTCGCCAAACCTGCCAAAGGCATACCGATCAAGTGCTTCGGCATGGTGGCGGCGACAGCCATGCAGACGAGTTGCTCCTGCCTAACATCCCCCGCAAGAAAGAACCAAAACCCAACTACCGAACAGAGAAGATCAGCAAGAGGAGGCAGCGAGAGCGCCACAGTGAGGATACCCCACGCGGAGCCCCCAAGACGGTGGCCAACGCCAGCCCACTTGGCTATAGCGGTTCCGACTGGAGATGGCCCCATACCGGGCCCCTCCATTGGGGGCGAGACGACTAGCGGTCCCAAGGAAATGCCTTCAGAAACTTCTCCCCGGAACCAGAAGGAGTTTACGGGCACTGCCCACGCCAGACTGTCTTTTTCGGTTGAAGCGCCCGCGGGGAATGGCTGCGGCCAAGCGACGGCAAAGGAAGTGCCCTTCAGCCCGAATAAATAAATGCCCGTTGCCACCATGTGAATCATATGGACTGCCAAAGCTGCAGCTAAGACGTAGTTCCTGAGGACAGCAGGCAGACATAAAGCGGGCACTCTTCTCGACAGTGCGCTAGACGAGGAATACTGAATGCATGAAAGAATGGAGCTGAATGCCTTCAAATCCTACGCACGCACGTAAATGGGACCATACAGAGGCAAAGATACATTCATATTTGCAATTCTATGCACAAGCTCCCATAGGGATTCCTTGAGAAATGCTGTACAAGTTGTCCAGTGCGGCAGGCATGCCTGGCCATGTCTGTTGAAGAGCTTCGGAAACGAAGACGCCTCCATGCGAATCGAAAAGGGGACAATGGATTAAATCCGCGTCTTTGCGGGGTTTTCTGGGGGCAAGGATCACTTAGCGGGGAGTTTTCATCACCCTCTGGCTCTGGACCTGCTGCTCCTGTTGTGACACGCGAGATAATCGCCGAGTCGTCGTTACTCATAGCTATCCCTGCGCCATCTGGCCCTGTACCCAGTTTAGCAAGTGCACTCTTCTGCAGCGCCTGAACTGCGTCGCGCAGGTGCTGTGCGTCAGCTCCTGCAGATCGTCGGGCGGCGTCTGCAAGAGACATGACCGGACCACTTAAGACTTCCCCGTGCCCCTCGTCCTTGACGTCCCCCGATACAAGTCCTTGAGGGGAGGTGGAACTGTTGGACTGCGACTCGGGAGAAGACAAATCGCTGAAGGATTCCGCAACTCGACGCGCTCCTCGGATGCCGCCCGGTAGATGATGTTTCGGTGACGGGACCACTGGCCTGTCAAAAGATTGTCGCAAATATGTGGGGCCTCCGAGCGTTCCTGAGAAGGAAGGAACTGCAAGGGGAGGCCCAGAACCCCAGTAAGCAGCCGACTTTTGTAGCGAAGTTGCTGCAGCAGCAGTGTAGGGAGCAAGAGTCGGGTTACTGAGAGACAAACGCCGAGGGTCTAATGGAGAGGTAACTGCCATAGAAGATACCGGCGGGAATGTCGGTACAACGACTGGCTCAGCGCCTTCGTCCATTGAGGCCCCCCTTTCCCGAGTGCCTGGAGCAGGATGCGGGCCCTCTCCGCCAGGCTGAGGAGGTTCTTCCGTGATGACTAGGGCAAGGGCTGCTTCTGTTTCAACAACAGGGGTGCTCCCTTCCCACGTGGGTCCACTGGGGCTTGTGGCCGCCTGCTGCTGAGAGCCGGTCGCGAGGGCCTCCAGTGAAGTTGTGGAGGCCCCTCGTTCTGCACCCAGACGGTTTTCTAGCACAGTATCCAGCCCTGAAACGGCTCCTCCGGCCCCTTTGGCTTCAGCAGTAGCGTCGCCAGCATCCTGGGGGCTCCCGTTGCGCCGTAGACTGTCTAGGAGGGCAGAAGGAGACGAAGCAGCCCTCAGCAACAGACGGCCAGTGTCAAAGGGCCTCTGAAGGACTTGAGCCCCTGCCGCGTCTCCATACGGGGTCCTTTTCGATCCTGCTGCAAGATGCTGTCCTCCCCCGTGCCTTTTTCTCTCATCGGGAGGCAGCGGAGGCCTCCTCACATCGCGCTTTGGGGAAGCTGAGTGCTGCTTTCTGGGATCTTCAACAGCGCCTGTTACCCGTTTGACTCCATCAGATCTGCTGACAAACCCGTGGCTCACCAGCACAGCAACCGCCGCGCCAATGCCATGAGGTCTGAGAATTCTGTCACTCATAAGACGAATACCTTCAGATAGCCTAGCAACCGTACGTAGAGCGTAAAGGGGCCCACCCATCAACATGCCGAGCGCCCTTCCCCCTGACCCTTCTGGGGCCGGAGGCAGTTGCAACTTCCCACATCTCCCGCACCTTAAGAAGGGGCTAGAGACGCAGAACTCTGCTGGGGCATCTCTCTCTGCGCTGCAATGCCCCCCCGTCCCCGGCCACTTCTTATCATCGCCAGCCCATCCCTCCCGATTCGCCCCTTCTGTTTGGGGGCCACCACTAGAGCCTTCACTTGCACCGATGAAGGCCCTCAGAGAGCTCAGCTCTTCTGCAGTTAGCTCTTTAACCTTCGCACT
The DNA here is from genome assembly GCF_000499745.2 of Eimeria mitis. Lineage (NCBI taxonomy): Eukaryota > Apicomplexa > Conoidasida > Eucoccidiorida > Eimeriidae > Eimeria > Eimeria mitis. The sequence continues at coordinate 1,654 of NW_013571044.1, read as the reverse complement.
AAAAAAATTCGCAATGCACGCCCACACAAATGGAGACGCCAGCTCTTCCAGGGCTCCCTGCAGCGGGTCCGCAGGGCTACCCTCCCCGTCTGCCTGTCGGGGTCC
>NW_013571044.1:0-1450 GCF_000499745.2 Eimeria mitis | reverse complement strand
GAGACAGCGCCTGAGACTTCAGCGCCTGGCTCCTTGCCTGCATTCCGTTCTAAGCGGAGGAAAGGCAACAAGGAGCTCCAGGGGCGTCTCCTCCCCCACCTCAAACTGGACGGGACGCCCCCCTCGCCGATCCCCGAGGGGACCCCAGAGAGCGCACTACACAGCGCTATCATTTTGTCTGCTCTGCGGGCCCTGGCGGACCGCAGCAGCAACGCTGCAAGGGCGGGATAGAAGAAAGAGAGAGCCCCATAGAGCAGAACAAAAGAGCGGCTGAAACTACATACCGAGTTGGCTGCAGCTGCGAATGCTGCGAACCTGTGAGGGGTTATGAGGGGATCGAGGAAGGGGGGTGGCTGGCCATCGAGGCCCCACGGGGAATCTGGGGAGTTGCGTCCATGCAGATAAATACGCAGGACGTGGAAAGGTAAGTCCTCAGATGTGAGGTGATGTACAGACAGGTGCATCAGCCGCTTCTCTGTCGATCCCGCAACATACCCAAGAGAGTTGGACGGCGAAGGCTGCAGCCCACCAAAACCTGAAGGCGTCACTGCACTCTCCATCCCCCCTTCATAAGAAGATGAGCCCGCACTCCGGATCCCAAAGAGGGCGCCACAGGCCCAGCCTTGCTGCCCCTGTCGCCGGGCCAGCTCTCTAAACAGGGCAGCCAAACCAAGTAGGGCTACGCAGACAGCTCCTGTGGGGACAAGTACTGAGAAGCAGAGAAGCCGGTCGAGAATAAAGAGAAGGGGAGGGAGACACTTGGGGTTGATGGAGGCATCCGGAAGGCCCGCAGCACAGGCAAAAGGGCACTGGGGGCCACCAACCCCTTCCTGTGTGTAGACTGCATCATCTGACGGTTTGTTTTTGCAGCTAATACACGCCGTTCCGCCCCCCACAGAGTAAAACCCTATAGGGCAGGGGCTGCAGCTCCACCCTGCATAGCCCGGAGGGCAACCATATGGGCTCGTCACCTCTCCTGGGGCCCCTCGATGCCCCAAAGGGAGCTTTAGCGGAGCGCAAGCCGGGGAAGGATCGCTTGGCCCCCCTCCTACCTTCAGAGACCCAACGAATCCACCAGCATAGTCAAGGGGCTTCAGCCACGGGACAAAGGCGCTGGCCTCTTGTTCATCTTCCAGCTCCTCGTCTTTCTCAGCTGTCTCCTCACGGATCAGGCTGCTACTAGTGCCAGCTTCGTTGATCCTGCTGCTTCTGCTGTTCCTGCTGCCTCTGCCGTTCCTGCTGCTCCTGCGCCCGCGCTGCTGCCGAGCAGTAGGGCCCTTCCCCCAGTAGTGCAGTGAGGTGTCCCACAGGAAGTTTATCGCTCCTCCACCGCCGCCGCCCCCCGTACAGCGGCCTCCGTGGCCTCCCTGGGCCGAGATGGTGCCGTGGCCCTTGAGCGCCCCCGCCTCTATAACTATAGATCCCCCAGCTCCTCCTCCCTGCCCGAGCT